>NC_083478.1:5847500-6045000 GCF_030014155.1 Tachysurus vachellii | reverse complement strand
AAAAAACAACAACATTATCTTATTCTCTTTAGTTGATTTTTTATGCTGTAACTATTTCAGTAAGGTCACATGGTGGTCATGCTGTTTTTTCCATGTGTATTTGCATGTAATCTTACCTTAAATTACATTAAGTTACCCGAAGTTCATTTATTCATCCATTTTCACACACATATTAAGCCATACAGACAATATTTCATAGCCATTGCACTGAATAGCATGTGTTTCATGGAAGCAGAAAACCAGAGAACCCAGAGGAAACCCACAGAGTGATGGGAGAACATGTGAAACTCCACACAGAGGGAAACCAGAGCTCTGCACTGTTGTGCCTCTCCAAGCCATTTATTGTACTTTATTTTAATTTAATTAAATGCTTTATATATCATCTTGATTTTATCTACATCGTCTTTTTTTTTTTTACGTTTTTAGTTACTCTTTTAAGAAGCCATTTTCCTTAATGATGAAACAAATCAAGCAAAAAAGGTAAAAAATGTTTGTTTTTTTTGCTGTATGCTTTAATTTAGTTACTACGTCTGCGTACAGATCTGTACCTGATACTAGGTGGCTGCACTTGTAGTCGAGACGCCGTGGGCGTGGATGCAAATTGGAGCAAATCTGTGGGATTTTCTGTCTGAAAACTACCTGTAGTCAAACAATGATTTTTTTTTTTTTACCACAGTCCGTCACAAACACTCTCTCAAGCCCGAACAGAATAAAAAACCCAAGAAGAACTTTCATGTATATTTAAAAGTTTAATGAACTCTAATTGACATTTATTATCTAGTTATTTAGCCTCTAGTATGTTATTCTGTAAATACACTTAACTCAAAATAATGAGGATTGAATAAAAAAGCCTTCAATGTGACAGAGACCTATATGCAGAACCCTACAATCCTACAACAGAGGGCTTCAAGAAAAAGTCAAGGACTCTTAATTATGCTTAACTATTTTCAGGAACCCTAATCGGAAACGAATGAAAAATGTAAATCTGTTCAATTAATCACTCTTGTGTAAAAACAACGATGCAGAAAAATGTCCACAGATTTTGTATCTGTGCCAGCAAGCAGCATCTGACAGAATTAGAGCAAAATAAAAAATGACTGAAACCAGAACAAACAGTGAGATGAAGATAACCAGTCGCTGTACACTGTTCTTCTTGGGTGAAGAAAAATGTGGTCTGTTTTTAATATCATTTCTATTTAAAAAAAAAAAAAAAAAGATAAGAAAAAAGAAAGAAGGGTCATTGGATAAATAATTCCTCCAAAGATTTTGGAACATCAGTCTGTTGTGTTGAGGCCTGTTTTGAGGATTCTGCCAGTTTGCACTCATGTAAACAATGTGTTTCGTCTGCAGGCCTCACCATGCAAATACACCTCTGTTTGCTTTGCTTACTAAGTGTGACCTCTGAACACAGTTTGGAGTTCCTAAAAGAGGTTTGTATTTGTTTTTCTGGTCATGCTGATGTGTACAAAAATTACTGTACCACCTCGTGGTTGTTCACAATTGAATGTAATACTCATAGGATACATTCAAGGCATTTTCACGTTTTCTGTTTCTGTCTGAGCAACAACCTAAATGAACTGCACCGCAATAAATTAGTACTCTGTTAGAGGCAGAGAAAAGCACTGCAAACCAATTTATTACAAAAATTTCAAACAGAGATTTATTATAAGCTTTGCTTTTTTCGGTTCAGGAAGGACTGTTGTCTGAAATGCCTGTCTCTGGAAATGCTGTGTACAGCACTTAATTTTGACCAGTATCTAATTTTGACAAACTACTATTACTACTGAAGTAAACCGTAGTTATTTCCTTGATTTTTCTTCAAACATCACATCTCCATAAAACCTACATTACAGAGGTGGGGAACTCGAGTCACATGACTTCACTCGAGTCTGACTCGAGTCACAATTTTCAGGACTTGCAACTTGCTTGATTAAAGTATGAAAATGACTTGACTTGACTTTGACTTGAGAGCAAGTTACTTGAGACTTGACTTGACTTATCAGGACTCGAATTGACTTGCTTAGGGTGAACGCTTGACTTGGCTCGACTTGCTTGATTTATCTGAACTGTGACTTGAGACTTGATGGTTAAGACTTGAAACTTGTTTGGACTTGACCACGTGTGACTTGTCCCCACCTTTGTAACATTATAACCTACATATGCTATACATATGTATTATAAAACTGTCAATCAGTCAGTGCATGTGCTGGCATGAGTATGGTTAAAGTAAGTTCAGGCTATTTATGCCATCTAGTGGCATCAATATAAAAGTACACAAATGAGATATCACAGGAAAGTCAGCATGACACCCAGGTTGCCAATGAGGTTACGGGCCTTTCTCAAGTGCCCATGGGTGGCTCTATGGCAGCCTTGCAAATAGCCTTGTTGCTTCAAATAACACTGGACCATTATACGGCCATTCATTTTGTACCAAAAAAACAAATCAATTTGATGCTTCCCAAATGCAACTATGCATAATTAGGTGTTATAACCCCTACCCATGTATAATATGATATAATATTATTATACAACATTATCCGAGTCCAATTACAACACCAAACCATATAGTGGGCCTTCACCATCCTAACCTAAAATAGTTTATTTTTATACACAGCATGATCATTTGGTCCATAGACCTCCACTGTTATTCCAGTGAACAAAAAAGATTCAATCCCACAAGCTAGCTATTATATTATATATAGAATAGTGGTTAGTATTATTATTTTTTTGTTACTATTACACTCCTATTAAACTGGGTTGTATATTATAAATGGGAGGTTTGTAGTTATAGAAACAAGTTTTAGTATAGATTAATGGTTGGTCTGTTCAATATTTCTTTTTGGCGAATCTTTTTTTTTTTAATTCACATGATTGCTCTAATAGATCTTCCTCCCATCACAATATTAGTGACAAGTGGTAGCTCGAATGAAACCACACTACAAGGGCAGGTCTAAGAGAGAAGAGTGGCAGGGGTGCTAGTAAACATTTTGTCGTTTTTTTTTATCGATTTAAGCTTTAACATTAAGATTATACACGTGAATAAGGTTTGTAAATGTAATGTAGTCACAAATAATCGTGTTTTTTTTAGAGAGATGGTGTATGAGATATTAATATTTTTCGAAAGATTCTACATAACCCCTTTCCAGACCGTACATACACAAGCCAGAGTTGGAGTGAATAAATAGTGATGCGAACTCCGGTTCATTTCCGAATCAATATCATTTGATTCGATTCACCGAAAGAGTCGAATCCCTAACGGCTCAGTAATTTGCTGAATTTGTTGGAATTTGTTTCTATTTGATATTTCTTTGTATAAATATGAAATGCGAGCGATGCTACATATTTGCACAATAAAATATGCATTTGAACAGCTGTTTTACTTGAATGAGTAAAGAATCCTGGTGACTTTTTTAGTGAGTGTCACTGGATCGATTCGTCTAATATTCTTTTACTTATTAAAATGACTCCTCGTATATCCAACGCTCACCTTAAAGTGTCGGTTGAAAGAGTCGACACCTTCGAGAATCGCTCAAATAAGAGTGCGAGTGGTTAAAGCAAAGTGTTTCGTTATCTGAAACAAGTCACATGATTGGTCGAAATACTCACATTAACACACTAGCAAACTTATACTCATTTACAGTCCACATATTTTCAATTTCTTTTTAATGAATGGGATATAAATTATCTTTCGGATGTGTGTGAGTTCTTGGGGCTGTTGTGAAAAGCCCACAGGCTGTGAGTGAAGGAGAACAAAAATCTGTGTTAGAGTGAAAGTGTGGTTTAGGGCAGGTTGGGAGATCCATTTCACCCTTTTAGAGGAGGAAATTCGTGTGAATTCATGTTGTGGTCACTAAATGGACGTTGATATTCCTGTGAAATAGACACTCAGAAATAAAGGTATCAAATGGTACATTTTTTTCACTTTTGTGGTTCCATCAAGGCTACATGTTTTTACCCATTGTTTGTTTGTATTTTCCCGAAGAATTTGCATATACAAGAGTGGTCCTTCGTACCTTAAAGCTTTTTTAAGACTCACCGATCACTTAGCTAAACAGCCAATCATGTAGCAGTAAAGCAATTCATAATTTCACCAAGGTACATGTCAAAAACGTCTGCTAACGTTCATATCAAACATCAGAATAGAGAAAAAGTGTGATCATTGGGACTTTAATCATTGGATGGATGTTGCTATCGAAAGTGCTAGTTTGAGCTATTCAGAAACTGCTGATCTTCTGGGATTTTGACACACAAAAGTGACTAGAGTTTATGCTGAATGTCGCAAAAAACACGAGTGAGCAACAGTTCTGTGGGTGTAAATGCCTATTTGGTGAGAGAGGTTAATGGAAAATAGCTAGATAGGTTTGAGTTTACAGGAAGATTTTAGTAACATATAAGGAAACGCTCTTTACATCCGTGGGGAGCAGAAAAGCACCTCATAATGCACAAAACATATCTGCTAAAAAGCAGAATACCACATTATCCACTCCTGTCAGTCAAGAACAAGAAGAATCTGAGGCAATCATGAGCACAGAATCAAATAAACTGGACTGAAGATTAGAGGAAATAATCACCTTGTTTCTGTGAATCTGGTGTATTAATGTTCCTAATAAAAAGGACTGCGAATGTAGATTTTCGGGTAGGAGAAATGTAATAAAGGTACAAAGATGAGCTCGGTGACAAGGGAAGGTGCATTTAGTGCAGATGTAGAAGGGTTGATTTGTTGAATGATAGCTTAGGGAAAAAATATAGTAAATTGGGTTGATTACACATATAGATAAAGCTAATATTTCTGGAGCAAAAGGAATAAAGGTCAGTGTTGATTTTAAGGAACGATCCACTCTGTGTGATATTAATCTTTACAATTAACATGTAACCTTCACTGCTGCCCAGGATTTATATTGTAATAAAATTCTGGGTATAATTTTGTCAAAGTAGGTTTTCTTTAGAGCAGAGTGCATTGAAATAACCAAAAAAAAAAACAAAAAAAAAAACAAAAACAAAAAAAAAAAAACACAATTTAAAGGTATGAAAAATGTCCTACATTCCGCACAACTAGATTTACTAAATCTTCTTTAGTACACAAATAACTGTGCACAATTAACTGCTGGCACCTAATAAAGAAATAAATAAAATGAAACATAACAGAATTTTCTGGATCAAATGCAATTTTCAATTTTTTATTATTTAAGATTATGATTAATTGGGAGATTAGGGAAATCTGTCTTTTTAAATGGAACCAAACTGGCAGTGATTAATGTGATAATTACTACAGTGACTATTCATGCAACGAAACATTAGCAATACACTTTACTCCTATCAAATGTTTATTTTAATTCTTCATATTGTTTCATTCATATATAAAAAATTTTTAAAGGCAAATGTTTGATGCCCTAGACACTTGGAAAAACCTTCATATTTCAGAAATATCATTGTTCAGGAACAAACAGAAATAACTGCAGGAGCAAACAGGACTGGAGCTTATATACATGAACAGGAATAGTCTAGATAAGGGGTGTTCAATCTTATCCAGAAAGGTTTGATGTGGCTGCAGGTTTTCATTCCAACCAAGCAGAAGCCTCACCCGAGAGTCTATTAAAAGCCAAGATCAACTGATTAAACAGGTAGAATCAGATATGGCTCCTGAATGACTGGTTTAAAAACCTGCACCCACATGCACCGACACAACTGGTCTTGCGTGTAGGATGGGATTGGTAAGATTATCTTTGGGAGTTTACAGGAGCCACATATATTCAATTCATTCATTCATTTTCTACCGCTTATCCGAACTGCCTCGGGTCACGGGGAGCCTGTGCCTATCTCAGGCGTCATCGGGCATCAAGGCAGGATACACCCTGGACGGAGTGCCAACCCATCGCAGGACACACACACACTCTCATTCACTCACGCACTCACACACTACGGACAATTTTCCAGAGATGCCAATCAACCTACCATGCATGTCTTTGGACCGGGGGAGAAAACCGAAGTGCCCGGAGGAAACGCCCGAGGCACTTGGAGAACATGCAAATTTCACACACACAAGGCGGAGGCGGGAATCGAACCCCAACCCTGGAGGTGTGAGGCAAACATGCTAACCACTAATCCACCGTGCCCCCCATATTTGTATAGTGCGTTTAACAATGTAAAAAACAGCTTAACAGAAAAATAAAAATTACAAAGATCAAAATAAAATATTTATATTTATCGCAATTGAGAACAGAGACAGTGGTGGCAAGGAAAAACTCCCTGAGATGATATTAGGAAGAAATCTTGAGTGGAACCAGACTCAAAAGGGAACCCATCCTCATCTGTGTGACACTGGAGAGTGTAGCCATAAATAATGTAATTATTCAGCCGAATAAACCCGAAGATGTTTACGATGAATAGTCCATGGAATAAATGAGCTGTAAATGTACACCTACTCTATGGTGATAATGGCATGCTGCAATTATGTCCGTGTCAGTTCTATCACTAAACCAATAATATCTGATCAGTGGTTGTACTATGAAGGTCAATTTTCATTGGATGCATGGGGTAGAGAGCAATTATACATCTAAAAGCTACACTTCTGTTTAGATAAAATGTAGGTGTTTGTAGTATAGTGCCAATTCTATCCATGTATCTATCTGTGTGTATCTACCCTGCTGCAGTGATGCTTGAGTTTCCATCACACAGCAGTCTGGCTCATTAAAGCATTGAGCTCAGCTGATGTGCTAAAAAGGGCAACTGTTTAGCAGAGCTGAAAACCGCTGATTTCTCACACAGTGTGTTACTATTGTATATCCACGGACAAAAAAAAGACCAGCCTTCACCATTACTTTTTAATGATGCTCCTTCATCAGACCAGAACATTGTATTTTGCTCAAAGCGTCCAGCGTCATACTTTCCAGGCAAACCCATCTGTGCTCTCAGCACAATTAGTAGGCCTACAGGTGTTTCTGCCTGCTTGGCATCTGTGTGGAGTCAGCTGTTTCATGTGTACTGTGTGCTTTCCTCTTCTCTCCCCAGTGTTTGCTCCCATGGGAGATAGGAAAGCACAAAGAAACACACATTACACTGCACCTGACCACAATTTCCCAGCAGACAGCAGATTTTACACAGCACACGGACACATCTTGTGTCCATGTTCTATTCACCATATAGCACAGAATCTTTATTTATTGAAGAACACCTAAAATATTTGTCAGATTCTTGTAGCATTTAACGTTAAGAAACAAATGCGAATTTTGTCTTCACTTTTATTAAAGCAGCTAGAAAACTGTTACCTTCACCAGCCTCCTTTTTTTTTTCTATTTGAAGTTAATAAGAATTCAGTCTGTCATGTTACCGAAAAAATCACAAAGCATAAAGCCTGAATTACACTGGAGACTACTTCCAAAAATGCTACTTAACAGCCTGCTAGCATAAAGCTGTATTGTTACTAATAATTTATTTTTAAATGTTTACATTGGATATCTTCCACACAATTTGGGATCTGTCACTATAAACACATCAACATTTTAGAATGAGTCCATTATTATAAACCTGCGATTTGCCTTTCAGCTGGTACGACCCTCGGAGGTGCTACGGCTTCTGACCAATCAGAAACGAGAATTTGGCAGCACTGTGGTATAAAGGATATTATTCTACTATTAATTATTCAGCAGCTACTGTGAAGCTGATTGGAAAGGCATGTAATTACAAGAGAGAGCAATGAGAATGGACACAATGACAGGTTCGGAGAATTTTAGGGGTTACGTAAGCTATTTAATTCTACACACACAAGAACTGAAAGCCTGAAACAAGATCACACGATAAGCTTGTAATAATCCCATAATAATAATAATTACAAAGTAGTAATAATTAGACTTGCTTATATGGAACACATGATTACATATTAAAAGCTATGCAATTGATTTCCTCAAAAGCATTATGACAACATAAATGCAAACAATGTTTTCACATTAGTAAATGTTACTAATTTAATCAGTTAATCAAATAAAGAAGAAAACTACCTAATCAAGTTGTTTTTGTCAGCCTATGTAGCTAATTGTTCTTTTGCATATAGCATTCTTTGAGCTATCTACTGTATATGCATTGATCAGATGTAACATAAAAACACCTGCTTAATATTGTGTTGGTTCCCCCTTTTGCTACCAAAATAGCTCTGGTCAATCAAGGTGATGTTGTATCTGGCACCAAGATATCAGCAGAACATCCTTTAAGTGGCAGCTCAAGTTAAAGCTGTGGGTTGTTAATAAGAAGGTCAAGGTTCAAGCCCAAATGCCACTAAGTTGCCACTGTTTAGCCTTTTCTGCTCCAGGTGATGCTGTATCATGTCTGACCCTGTACTCTGACCTCACTACATACTGGGAACAAAACACAATATCTGCTGTTTTGGAGATGCTCTGACAATCTAGCCATCAAAATTTGGCCCTCGTCAAATTCACACAGATTCCTTACACTCACCCAATTTTCCAGTTTCCAACTGGTTTCCAACAGTTTCCAACAAATCGAATTTGAGAACCGACTGTTCACTTGCTTCCTAATATATCCCACTCCTTGACAGGTGCCATTATTAACAAGATTATCCATGTTATTCACTTCAAATTTCAGTGGTTGTACTGTTATAGCTAATGGGTTTAAATTAAATATTAAAAGAGTGACACAGTCTATAGTAGGTCGCTACTGCTCACCCGTTCACATATTCATTCACACCTAGGGGCAATTCTGTGTCACCAAGTTCATCTACTGGATTGTTTATAGTGGGAGGAATGAGTGGTAGGAAATGCTATGGGGATCTTTCAGGGGACCCTGGAGCTGTGAGGCATGAGGAGATCTAGTGCTGTATTTGCTTAACTAAAGTTTAGTGGAACATCGCAGGAATACACCGGTCTGATGCAGAGGCTGAGATGTTGAATTGCTATCAGAGTGGTGCCGAAATCTTCCCAACTAAATGTATTACACAGAACATAGACAAAGGTATTACAAGTAGATTGTAATACAGCTGCCATTTTCTCCATATGTATTTATATAAATTTTATACATTTTATAAATTCTTCATTTAGATCTTCAGCAAAATTTAGAGCTACAACTGGCCCATTTCATTCCATTAGACTTAGCTGTCTCTCCAGAAGACATTAAAATTATGGTTTTGTGTCAAACCTGTGTGAGTTTAGTTTAGTTAGTCCAGTGAGATAACGTGGGTACATGCTGATGGAGATCTTTCTCTCTTTCTGTGCTCTGATAACATAATACTTTTTATTTTTGGTGAATTTCTTGTTTTTAAACCCCTCTGTTCGTATTTAATTCACATGCACTATGCACATTTAGAATCTGAAATGACCCTCGGCTCCTTTTCTCTCTTTGCCTGTAGGTCTTCTTCTTCTAGACCTTAATTCTGATTTATTATAGAACTTAAATCTTGTACATTTCAAAGTGGGATTTCTATCTATCTATCTATCTATCTATCTATCTATCTATCTATCTATCTATCTATCTATCTATCTATCTATCTATCTATCTATCTGTCTGTCTGTCTGTCTGTCTGTCTGTCTGTCTGTCTGTCTGTCTGTCTGTCTGTTGGTCTGTCTGTCTGTTTGGCTGGCGGTCTGTCAGTCTGCCCTTTTTTGTATCTGTATGTTCATCTATCCATCCATATAATAGTCTACTTATGCATCTTTCCTTCTGTCTGTCAGTACCTGTTTGTTTGTCTGTCTGAATGTCCACTCATCTGTCCATATTCTGGACAGAATCTGGACATTTGTCTATCTGCCTGTCTATCTGTTTTTTTTGGGCTAACTGTCTGTCTGTCTGTCTGTCTGTCTGTCTGTCTCTCTGTCTGTCTGTGTGCCTGTCTCCCTAATGTTCTGTTTGTCTGTTAAACAGCAGGTCTGACTTAGAAACCCAAGCATGCTGTTGGTGTTTTGATGTGTCTGAGGACACCCACTGGGGGTTTGGTGTGTGATAGACTATTCAGGCCGTTTCCATATCCAGCCCTGTGTCAGTTTTAAAAAGCGGAGCCTCGCACCAATGAAGTCTGCATGGGGAGATATTCCCCTATGTGACATGATCACAACAAAACAAGACACCTGGTGAGCCAGCGGCTTTTCTCAAACCACACCACTGCCCAGACGCCTCACATCATTGACGTCAAAAGTGTAAAACTCCTGCTTGGCTCCTTGGAGTGTGTCTGATCAATAAATGTTCAGCAATAACTGCAATTACCAATAGCTTTTTATCTTTTAAGATGATTGGGGTCTGACTCAGGCATTTTTTTTATATTACAATGAGGCGTAGTTTTTTTACTTTAAAAAAAGTTTAATATACTTTACTTATTATTATATTATTATATACTAATATATTAAAGTTTAATACTTTACTTATTATTTCAGAAGGTTAATGAAACACTTGCCATCTTGCTGTTTCACTTAATGGGTCAGAGTGACAGAAAAGAGGGAGTGTGTGCGAGAGAGGGAGATAGAGATGTGTGTGTGAGAGAGAGACAGAGAGAAAGAGAGAGAGAGAGAGAGAGAGAGAGAGAGAGAGAGAGAGAGAGAGAGAGAGCGAGGGAGAGAGAGAGAGTGAGAGAGAGAGAGAGAGAGAGAGAGAGAGAGAGAGAGAGAGAGAGAGAGAGAGAGAGAGAGAGAAAGCATGAATGCATAGAAGTGGCTAATGGGGAAGAGAGAGAGAGAGAGAGAGAGAGAGAGAGAGAGAGAGAGAGAGAGAGAGAGAGCGAGGGAGAGAGAGAGAGTGAGAGAGAGAGAGAGAGAGAGAGAGAGAGAGAGAGAAAGCATGAATGCATAGAAGTGGCTAATGGGGAAGAGAGAGAGAGAGAGAGAGAGAGAGAGAGAGAGAGAGAGAGAGAGAGAGAGAGAGAGAGAGAGAAGGAGGGCAGTAGGAGTGGCAGGATTTATCCTGCATGCATGCTACTGTGCACTTCACTTCTACCCAGGAGAGCGAGCACACCATGACTGACTAGCTGACAAACAGAGAGAGAGTGAACACTCTCTTTACCTCCAACTGAGTGAGTATTTATTTCTATGCAACTTTCCACTTTTATTTCAACAGAACCAATATTTTCTTAAACACCTCATGTTAGCGAATTTCACTTTGTGACTTTACAGACATAACATTTCAATAATTTCCATTTATAAAATATTCATCGTGATCAATTTTGAATGGACCCTACAGAAGAAAAGCACAGTGAAAACCAGCCCGAGCTGGAAGTCACTGCACTCACATTCAGAATGAAAAATAGTTACATACCTCAGTGTGGATAAAAGACTTTCTTTTTTCTAGGACAGTATATTTTATATTATTTGATTGTTTTCAGTGTGATATTTGATTTATATGCGCTTTGGTAATCTGACAGCAGGGTGAAGTGATCATTCTGTCCATAAACATGAAACATCTTTAAGATGGATTCTGTGGATTCTTTGGAGAAGAGCTGTGTGTGTTCATGGAGATCAGCATGTTTAAGGCAGCTGCTGGATCACTCTCTGGCACTCACAGCTTTTCTCGTCTCGTGTGCCGAGTGCATTTGGAAGAGCCGGACTTCCTGCATGGGATCAATTAAATACTGCATGAGACAGCACTAAAAGCCTCAGTGGAGTGCTTTCTGCAAGTGTGTGTATGTGTGTATGCGTGTGTGTGTGCACTGGAGGATCAGGGCAGAGTGCTTTGATTAAATTTGATGAACCACCAGAGTTTCGAAAGGGGAAACTTGAGTTTTCCTTTTCTCAGAACCAGAGTCAGTTTTATTGGACCGCTGAGAGAGACTTAAGAGGAATGTGAGTTGGTCTTTGCTGACATGACACTTCAACACAAGAAATGGCTAGAGTATATCGAAGGACAACATCACGACTACGCCAAAGGGGCTAAACTTCAAATTATGATTTTGACAGTTATTTTTCTTTGCAATAACACAAGGAGCAAACTGTGTACTTGCACGTCCTGATATTAAATACACAAATAATAACCTTTTCTTACCTATTTATTATATAATTTTAAGCCTATATTCTTTTTAATCTTGTAATCATAAACATAAATTCACTGAGCGAACAGATCTTAAGAAATACACACACACACACACACACACACACACACACACACACACACACACACACACACACACACACACACATAACATTCACATACACATAAAAGTATGTTTGTGTTATACCTATTTACATCACAGCACAATTTAATGTATATTAAAACATATATTATCGTTTCTTTTGTAACAACCCATACACACATTTATTTTTTTCTTGTTTTTCTTGTACACTCTTGTACAAGAAAAAGAAAAAGTAATGGAAGTTGCGATAACTTAAGGGATAAAAGTATAACAGGACATTATCTCACAAATATTCCACAATATTAAAATGTTACAATGCATTATGCCATTTATTAAAAATGAACCATTTGCTGTAATGGAAGAGGAATAAAAACACTTCAAGACTTCAGGGTGACATGACAACTATATTATCACAGGCAAATTAAAGAATGAAGAAATCAAGGCTGTAACATTGCTAGACTTTTCATTGATGTGTACTGAGTCTAGTTTTAAGTTTGTATGATTCATGACAATTACTTTCGCATATAAAGTAATGTCTCACTGAAATAAGTGATGGTCCCCCTATTTATATCCTTATAGACAAATTACTGTCCAAGAGCCCTTGCTGGAACTTAATATCTGTTGTACAATGACAAAACTATTTAAAGTAACACAAGAGAACATATTTTAGAACATAAAAGGTAACAGTATCTGCATATGGAATACAAGTCATGAGGCAACTTTAGACAAAAGGAGACGAAGTGCCCTGCAGGACAGGATAAGCTCTCAGTCTCCATAATGCTTCATATCGATTGACTCTGATCTGATCTTTTTGACCTATCAAAGGATCTGCGATCTAAAGGAACCCTCTCTGCGATTTAGATGGAAGGTTGTTAAAGTTCACAATGTTCTTCAAAAAATGTCTCCAGGATTATAGTCAATGATTCAATATACTGCAATAAGCATCTGGTAAAATATCATCACAAGTTCTGCCTTTTATTTGTGAGGAAGAATGCTTAAGTCGGGAAGTCTATTTTGGTTCAGGGTTATATCTGGAAACAAGGCATTCTTCTGTCCTTGAGTCACTTAAAGGTTTTATGTAAATCCCTACAACAGTGTTTTCCTATCAAAGATGATTCGAAGTAAAAAAAAAACTTTGACTCTAAGATGACAAAGATATCTTGAGAAAACATTTTTTCAGCCAGCTGTTCTAAGAATAATTGGACAATTTTGAATCGTCATGCATCACATTTGTCCTTTGAAGAAAAAGTTTCTATGGATGTTTGAAAAGCATGGTGGACAGAGCTGCTGTCACTGCATCCCTGATGGGATAGGAGTCCTTCTTCCCCAGCAGATCATATGGGGAGTCATCTAGTGGAACAGGAATGACAGAGAAACATGTAAGCCTGGGGATCTACGTTAATGATGCAGCAATAATAGTCTGCAGAAGTCACACAAATGTTATGTATTTGTCTCATATACATTACAGCACAGTGAAATACATTTCTTCACATAGAGCAGTTAGGAAGCTGGGGTCAGAGCACAGGGTCAGCCATGATACAGCACCCCTGGACAGAGAGGGCTTAGGGCCTTAATCAAGGGCCCAACAGTGGCTTATTGAGTCATTAGATTACTCTGAATGGTCAGATGTACAGAGTAAAGTTCCCAATGATTCAAACTTTGGGAAGATTTGTCAGTTCTTGATAATTGTTTTTTTTTGCCAGTGTGCCACTGCTTGGAGCTTTGCTTTGCCCATGATAGCACCCTCTTGGCTTAACTATTGATGTCTTCTTCAGTGGTTAGTGTCTGTCCAGCACTCTTTTTACATGGTGGACGTGCTGAGTTAGGGAATAAATTAAAATGTCATCTGTGTAGGCCATCATGAATAGGTTGTTAATAAAAGCTTGGATTTCAGTGGGGGTATAGACCAGTTCATACAGCATTACCAATTATTCATAGAGACTGGAAGTCATACTGAAGCTTCCATTTTTAAAAAAAAATCTTTCCTAATACAATATAGTTTGTAGGCAAAAAACGAGCTTGGTAATGTTTTTTTTCCAGAGCTGAGGACACCAGGGACATTACAGTACATATACCGTGATTTGGTAAATACAGGTATGAAGACTTTCTCATCTGTATGAGAAAAAACCCTGCAGATGGTGTGTCATTGAGGGTGTCATGTAGCCTAAGAAATATTATCTTCCCTGGCGTGGTGACTTAAAGCAGATGACGATCTGTGGTTCTGGATTTACTAAATACATCCTTGAATTCTGTAAGTTATTTGACAAACAGACACAATGCTGGTGCAACATTGCAACGAGTATTAATTTTTAGTCTGGGTTATTTAAAGGGAGTAGTGTGATAACAAACAGTTGAGGTCTGTTAGTAATCAAGTGTCTTTTCTATCTGTTTATTCAGCATTCACTCAAGCCTCTCGTACCCTTTTCCACTTTCTTTCTTTGCCTTTGAGTGAATCCAGTGACTTAATGCATGCCTATATATAATAGCTCTTACATAAGATAAATGCGTAAATGTATAAATGAAGTATGCAGTTACTCTATTCTGAAAGGGTTTTTTTTTTTGGTAGGTTTGACATGATGTATGTGTTGGGTTTTTCCGAGCTTTTATGTTAAATGAAAAAAAAAAAAATAAAAAAAATAAAACATAACCCCAAGTCATTCTGGGTTGAAATCTGTGGCAGAGGGCATTTAGATCTGAAGCAGCACAAACTGAATAAGCAGGAACACATGCTGCCAGGATAATGGACTCCAAAGTAGGGCTCATGCTGCCAGGGGCCTGCTAGCATGACTGCCTAGCCACTCAGGCTACAAAGATTGAACAGAGACAAGAGAAGACCAGGGGAGTACTGTGGCACTGTTGGATTTAACGCAGTCCCACTGAGAGGTTGCGTTGATTTCTGGCTGCTAACACACCTTGAGTTTGTAGGGAATTGTGCATCAGCCCGTTGTAAAAATAATTATCCTGTGAGGGCTCTAGTCCCTCAGAACATCTCGGCTGCATAGTCTGTTCTCAGTGGGATCAAGCCTCAGGCTGTAGTGGATGCTGAGGTCCTATTAGAATGAAATTCTAAAAAAAAAAGCTTAATGTTCTGAAGCATTCAAATAGAAACCTGTAGCGTAGCCATCACCTGTAGTGTTGAGCTGCTCACCAGTGGCTATAATGCCACAGTGACCATATGTCTCAGATTAGGAAGAGTGCACCCTGAAGTGCAAAAGAAGCTAAATATGCTAAAAGTCAAACGCTGATGACTCTTTCTGAACTCTGAAGGTCAAGAAAGTAGAAAAGATGTTCTTCTTCCTTTCAATTAAGCTTTTACTTGTTCTGACAGCCAAACATTCCCATTTGCAATCAGTCGTAATTGAATGCTTATTTTTTTTATGCTCATAATTTATGTTTGCTAATAGTGTACAGTAATTTCTAGTATTTTATCAATGCTTTGACTGCTTTAGTATATTTTGTGGGTGTTTTTTTGCTTTCCATTTGAATTAGCTAACCATTAGTGCATCAATGGGCTTTCCATCATTGGGAATTGTGGTGCAACATGATGTCAAAATAATCGCGTCTTAAGTGAGAACTTAAGCTAGACATAGCTGATACATGTGGCTGTGATGTCACAACACAAAGTGCACTTTTCTGCAATTTTCTCTGCTTCTGCATTTTTTTCTGGATCAGTTAACTCTTGCACGAAGACTTTGGTTAAGTGTGAAATCAGGTGTTGGTCAGGTCATTTTCTGGAGTTTGGTTCATACCATGTGTGAAAGTGATACATATGATGATGATGATGATGATGATGATGATGATGATGATGATGATGATGGCTGAACTTTTTTTTTCCACTTTCTGTTTCAAGCTTTTTTTGTAGCAAAGAATAAACAGTTCATTCAATACTTATGCATTCAAAAGACAAATATATAGAGCAAAGAAGGTTTCTCAACACAAGTGAGTCACTAAAATAAATTGAATTTAATCATAACAAAAATGATCTAAGCTACAAATTTGTGCTCAAGGTCTGCAACAAAACAACTGACATAAAACAACTATACTTGTACGATATTATTTATTAAGATTCAATAAACTGATGTGAGGATACAACAAAATGGAGTTTTTACACTTTATCTTCGTGCGTTTGGTCAAGTATGTAATCTTTTTTGTAATCTGGATGAAGTCAAGAACATCTCTCCGGGATCCCATGCACCAACCCCAATCTTCTTCTCTAAGAATCCAATCTTCCTCCTCCATCTCAGGTGGCTTCAGTGCCAGTTTGAGGAGCAGGACAAGACAAAGCCTGTGTGCTGCTTGTGTGAGGAGACACAGAGCAGAGGCGGCAGAAAGCAGCAGCAGTGGGAGGGTGTATGTGTGTGCGCGCTCGCTCGGCTCGACTCAGCTCCACTGCTGCAGTCGGGCATCAATTTCATATAGGCACTGTGCAGAGAGTTCTCGCTAGCATCAGATCCTCAGCCGTGCTGCTATCCTCTATTATCGTCTCTTCTTGTCTCCTCTCCTCCTGTCTCCTGCCGCTGGTTATGGAGAACAGTTCTCAGCCTCCAGCGCTGTCTGCCTCTGAGCCATGGAGGCGAGGCAGAGGCTGTTTGTAGAGGCATGTCGGCATCTGATTCTAGTGCAGCGCTTCTCAGTGCCAAGGTACGGGCCTCTCTCTTTCTCACAATCCCTTTCTTTTTTTGCTGTATCTCCTGTTACTCTCCCTCGCTCTCTCCCTCCCTCTCCTCCTTTCTCACAACACACACAGACATATAATCGTGTATTCTGTGGTTTTCTTTTTCTCTGCCATTCCGAAGTCTTTCAATTCCAGTTCTGCAAAAGATATTTTTGCATGCATTAACTTCTTGAAAATCTTGTTCCTGTAAGTGCATGATGAATTATACAAGATGATGTTTAAGCAATACAACTGATCTATTACTTTGAATTCATAGCCAACATTAATTGAAGACATTAAATAGATAGTTTTGTTCCAAGTAATCAATCAGGTGAATTGAAGAGATCTATGCACATTCATTTATACCCGAATATCGTGCTTCATTGTAAAAATGTTTTCATCCCAAAAAAGATCAGACATCTTCATCAGTAGATGTTACACATTACTGATAGCTGCACATCTTTTCTCTAAGGTTCTGGAAAGGCACCAGCTACAGTGTACGGAGGTTTAGCAGAATTTTGGGGGCCGTATACAACATCGAGTTATAGTGTTTGTACTCGATTATCTAATGCTTCCTTTTGTGTATTTTTTTTTCTCTTCTACTTGTATAAAATTCTGCAAAAATTGTGCAATTATGATACTGTACTAATTTTGGTGTAATTCAGAATAAACATCATGTAGCACTAGCATCTAACACTAACAGTACCAGATTCTGAAAGAAAAAGTGGTTGAGTTGCTGGATGTGAAATCAGAAAGGTTGACTATTTTTCTGCGCTTCTTGCTTGGCTGGTTGTGTATTGCAGCGTGACATCCAGGTCTGTTCCACTTTACTTGAAAGTCCAATACGTTTTTCATGACACTAATGAAAAACATGCTTCCATCACACCACCTGAATCAGATCATGAACGATCACGAATGCTTCGACTACTTCCGTTGTTCCCGGATTTTTCTGCTCTGTGTGAGTTTCAGTACATCTGCTGGCTGTGTCTGGAAAAAGGCTGAACGCAGTGTGCAGATGTATAATGGGTGAAATGCAGCAGTTATGGAAGCACTTTTAGCGGATGAAGTTGCAGCACCGTGCTGTGCTGTGTGTCTTTTAAGGGATTGCATTACGGTATCGATCGCACACTTGTGCGGCTAAATGCTGAGTCTGGCGGGTCATCTGAAAAAAGGTCGGCTGTTAATGCACAGCATATGTGTATGGAATACAGTGGGCTCGTGTTTGTGTATGTGGGTGTGTGTGTGTGTGTTCTCAGATACTGCTTTATTTTAAAGTGCTTGTTTGGACATTGTGTGTTTTCTGCTTACATTATTGCACTTATATGATGGGGTTATACAAAATGTACTAATACACCTTTCTGCTCTGATCAGGATTTTGGTAATATGTCTATATCTCTTTCTCTTTCCACTGGCTTTATTTAACTCCACTGGTGGTGATAATGGAGATGAACTTAAAAGAAGAACCTACAGGTGCATAGTGACATTTTGTAAAATAGTTCATATCAATACAATACGATCAGTCTTTGATTGCTTACATTCTTACAAGCTGTTTTTTCCTTATATCAAATGGCATTTTTTTCTTAATTAAAAATGAATTCTTGAAAAAAAAAAAATCATGCTGATACAATTAAAATATTAGATTCACTGTGAAGAATGAATGGCTTATAATGGCTTATTGTTATCATCAAGAAAATACTATTGCTCCGTTATAAAAAGTATCTTAGGCCGTTTCCAGAATAAAGTTGAAAATAAATCTGACAATAATCAACATTTTAGAAAAAAATCTGTAAAAATATATGAAAGTAGATCTGAGACATTTGACATAGAGAAGAATTGCTTTTAAAAATACAGTGTATGGACACCTGACCATCACACTTGTATGTGTATGTGCTGATTGAACCTCCACTCTTCTGGGAAGGCTTTCTACTAGGATTGTGGCTGTGGGGATTGGTGTTCATTCAGATCAGGCTCTGGTGTTAGGTGAAGAGATCTGGGGTGCAGTCAGTGTTCCGGTTCATTCCAAAGGTGTTCATTGGGCTCTGAGCAGGACACTGCTACAACCTTAACACACCATGTCTTCAAGTCTCCTCGCTTTGTGTACAGGAGCATTGTCATGCTGGAACAGGTTTGGGCTTCTTAGTTCCAGTGAAGGGAAATTGTAATGCTACAAGACACAAAGACATTCTGTACATTTGTGTGCTTCGAACTATGTGGCAAAAGTTTGTGGAAGATCTGCATTCGGAAGAAGTTGTAGCTAAGGTGGTGGATTACTGCTTGAAAGGTCATGAGCTTGACTCCCAGCACCAACAAGCTGCCTCTCATGGGACCCTGAGCAAGGCTCTGAACTGTCAGTTGCTCAGCTGTATAAATGATATAAATGCAAGTCATGTTGGATTATCTGCTAAATACCATGCATGTGTTATGGTCAGGTGTCCATAAACCTTTGACCATGTGGTGTATATATGAGAAGATTTTCAGGCGTATGAGACATGACGTGATTGTGTAGTAGGTAAAGTTTAAAGCCTTCTTTAATTGTGTTTAGTTTTAGAGAGTATTGTGTTTACTTGTTGACATTTTTCTGTAATTTTTAAGTATTGCTTTTCAGATTTGCACAGTTTCAAAGAAGACATATTCTAATTTGGCAAAATGATTGACAAAATGATTCAAATTGTCAGTCGTATGTACACATCTTGCTTTAAACCACTATTTTTTTCAAACACAGTTTAAAGTTTAAATTTGTCTTTAGATCCGTACTTAAGTTCAACCTATTAAAACCAGATCTGATCTAGGATCGTATCGTTTTGCGTGTAATATTTTATTGCCCTGGCTCTGTACTTGAGCACATTGGAGGTTAAGGTATGAATAGATCAAATGTAGGTCTGCATGATATGGACAAAAATAGCATTTTACTGATCTAGAATGTTCATATCGCAGGCCGCTGTACTGCAGTACTGCATCATGAAAAGAACAGGCGTATCGAAATCACAGCACTTTGTATAAATAGTTTTGGCACAGATGTGATTAGATATATTAGCAATCTTAGTGGCCCAGTTTCCAAAAAAGCATTGTAAGGTTAAGATCAGATTACTAAGTAGAAAGAGAGAGAGAGAGAGAGAGAGAGAGAGAGAGAGCTCAATATAATTCTCACTATAACATTCAGTGATGATTTCTGCACTGCAGTGAATTTTGGGAATCTCTGTGGGAAGTCCTGTTTAGTTCTTAGATATCTGTAACACATGGACATTTAAAGACGCTACTGGACGTGTATTTTTAGTTCAGTTTTAGAAATTCTGTGCCCAAAGCGGTTAGAACTCAATGCACTACAAACAAACTGGAGACACTCACTACTGCACTAAATTAGACTGTTATTAAAGCATCTTACTCAGTTGAAGTTAATTGTCTTTTGGTTTGCTTTTTATTAGGATTTTATGGTCCTACTGCACTTTATTCTTGGGACTGATTCTGTGTTATCTTTCCTGTAAACCAGATCACGAACGTTCACTGTGCTACAGCGTAAAGGTTTATGGAACACAGGGAGTGTGACACAGCTGACACAATGAACTGTGTGAATTATGTTTCCCTTTTTTTTCTATGCTTTGTCTTTGTTCTATTTTTCTTTCACATGTTTTGTGTTTATGCACTTCATTTTTCATCTTAGCCTTAATCTGAATCTTACTCTAATTTAAAAAATATATAAATAATAATAATAATAATAATAATAATAATAATAATAATAATAATAATAATAATAGTAGTAGTAGTAGTAGTAATCTCTGTGAAGCGAGCACTAATCTTATCTTCCGCTTAAACCAAATTTATGTAATTAATTTCTGCTTTATTGAGATGTGGAAAAAAATATATTGCACCAGCAAAAAAATCTTTTTGCTGGAGATGAATAAACTTCCCATCAGCCCCAGGAAATCACATGACACAGTCTTGTATTTTCTTGATCACTCGCACCTGTTTGTGTGTGTGTGTGTGTGTGTGTGTGTGTGTGTGTGTGTGCGCAGATGGGTTTCCCCTAATTAACACCCCATTTACGTTCTGTGTGTGTTGTGATTTTTGGCTCAGGTTCTGTTATGTCGAGTGTGTAGTAATAAACAGTGACTGTGTGAGTGATGTGATGTGCTGTTATGTGGTGGGTTGTATGTTACAGTACCAAAAAAATTATTTTCCTATAACACAGCCAAAACGTTTTATTCCTCTTCTACTACAACCATACATGAATGTATCCATGGGGATGGTGGTAGGTCTAATAATCAGAAGGTTATTAGTTCAAATCCCACGTCCATCAAGTTCCCACCATCAAGGTCCCTTAGCAAGGCCAAATGTCATACATATAAATGATATTTTGTCTTGTTTATATTGTGGTTACATTTAATGTTGTGGAAGTCAGTTGCTGTTCTAACTTACACTGTAGGAGTTATAAAAATGTGCTCAGTCATCTGTCTGTTTTTCTTTCTTTCTCTTGAGGCTTATAAAACATGTAACTAAGAATCCACAAACTTCTCCATCCTTTAGGAAACTCCACATTAAAGTACAGGTAAAAAGCCCTGACACCAGAGACTCCAAATATTGTTTAGTGCATTCATGCTGCATGTAAAACATGCTCAAATTTCTGTTATAGAAATGATATAAACCTTGCATCTGAGCCAGGAAGCCTTAGAAAATAAGTCATCACTTCTGACCAATCAGATTGGAGAACTCAAATCAGACTTTAATTGTGTACGAGGCAAAGTAAAAGCAAAACAGAGAGTATAATTCAAAACAGCAAAAAATACAGACAGGCGAAGTGACAAACAACACGTGACCAACAGAATTACACAAAAACTCACAGAACAGTGAGTACTCAGATTCACACGTGACAAGATTACGTGACACAAATGGGCTAATGGGTTATGCACCGATTCAGTATAATCATGACACCGGGTTTTGATTGAAGTGAGTCAATATGAAGAAAATAAGAAAAACAAAGTTGATTTTTTTTTCTTCTTATGATCTTCTGAAAATTTGGACGAAGTGATTGATATATATTTTTAATCTCACGTAAGAATCTAGTATAAGAATCAAGTTAATTAAGCATTGTCTCAGGCACCTGAGCTGTTTTTAATATTTTACTGATATCCACAGCCTGCAAGGAGTAACAAAGGGGATTTTTGGGAAGTTAAGAGAAGAGAAAGTGGAGAGTAAAACAGTAGGAGGAAGAGAGAGGTGGAAGCAGCAGAAGCAGGCGGAGAAATAGCTGCAGCTGTTAGGGCGCTATATTTAGGAATGATATGTGGGTGATGCTGCTGCTGCTGCTGCTGCTGCTGCTTGCTTTGTATGGAGTCGTACACCTTTGCGTTCTGCGGGTCTTTCAGGAACGTCGCAAGGCAGAGGAACTCTGCTGAGTACACACAAGTCAACCAGGATACAGTGTGGCCAAGGTTTAACAGGATGCTCATGTGTATCTGTGCACTGTATGATTAATGAAAAGGGATTTATCCGGACCCGTGAGACACACCGACTATCTCATCTCTACTTATCTCAAATATTCTTTCAAAGTTTATTCAGTTATCAACGGATTCTACTGGGTGCTACTTATCAAAAAAAAAACTATGCATTTCAGATTGTTTTCCGTACCATGAAGATTTTGGACCTCCACTGAGACGAGGCCGACTCTGTGAGGATCCCGAGGCATCTAAAGATTTACCAGCTCTAGTTGGACTCTGCTATACTAAAGAGAAGATAACAACTCCATGTGGTCTTTGAGGACAACAATCTTCTCATCAATTTGACTCATAATTCGATTAATAATAATAATCACACCTCCGGTGTCACCCATATGAGGATGAGGTTCATCCTTGAGTCTGGTTCCTCTCAAGGTTTCTTCCTTCACGATTCAAGGGAGTTTTTCCTCCCCACAGTCACCTGAGTCACCTCAGACTTGCTCATTGGGGATAAATACAAACACATTTAAATATATCTAATATTAATCTTGAATTATTTGTATTATATTAATCTTTATATTATTCTTTGTATTAAAATTTTGTTTTATGTTCTGTAAAGCTGCTTTGAGACATTGTCAATTGTTAAAAGCGCTATAAAAAATAAATTTGAATTGAATTGAACTGAATTTTTCCATCATGGAATCTACAAAAACATGCATTTCACCGTTCAGAATAAATGAGTTTATTTTAATAATCAGCAGTATTGTTTGCTGCATTTTGCTTTGAATTAGGAAACAGGGTTAAAATGAATCCTCCGGGTACTCCAGTTTCCTCCCCCGGTCCAAAGACATGCATGGTAGGTTGATTGACATCTCTGGAAAAATTGTCCGTAGTGTGTGATTGCGTGAGTGAATGAGTGTGTGTGTGTGCCCTGCGATGGGTTGGCACTCCGTCCAGGGTGTATCCTGCCTTGATGCCCGATGACGCCTGTGATAGGCACAGGCTCCCCGTGACCCGAGGTAGTTCGGATAAGTGGTAGAAAATGAGTGAGTGTGTGAGGGTTAAAATTTTCTGTTTTAAGCACAGAATTATCAGATCTGGCTGCTCTAAAAAAGTTATATTCATAAGTGAATTTTATTTGAATATTATTTAAATTTGAATTTTATTTTTATTTTAGAGGTTTATTTGTAAAGGACACTAATTTAAAATGTCTATTACAAAATTATTTGTATTGTATATGTCTGTAAATTTAAACTGAATGGGGGAAAATGGCATTTAAAAATGTAATGTTAGTAATGTGTTTAATATGTGTTAGTATGTGCAGCATTCTAATGTTCTTTATAAATATCAGATTTTTTTGCAAAAAGAATAAATGGCCAGATTTTGCCATTATTGTGCATTTGTGTGTGTGGGTTTTTTTTTCGTGTGTGTATGTGTAAAAAACAGTGCACCATAAATACTTATAGGACCTTTTCTATGAAATTATTTCCTCTAATAGGATGGATAAAAACAAAAATATATATATAAACTACAAATTCTTAAAGCCCTGAGTGTCTACTTTGATATAAGCCATTAAATACAACTGAGAAGTGTGACATGATGAAGACACTCAATCCTGGACATGGACACAACCCCAAAAAAAATTTTAACCTCCAGAAAAACAGTTAAATGAGTGATTTTATATTTTGCAATAAAAACATGAACAAGCCTTAATATTCTCCACAACTGACTTTATTCTGCAAGAGACAAGAAACAAGTCTGTTTGGACGTAGAGAGGAAACTAATGTCCTTTGTAGGTGGTGAAAATAATCCGATCCATCGCTTGATAATACTGTGCTTTATGTTATCTTGAAAATGATCATTATTAAATCTTTATCACCTTTAAATATCGACCTCAACAATATCTTTCATTATTTTTAATCGTTGAAGTGTCCTCCACTAAGAATGTGCGGCTACGAGCTATACATTGAAAGCAGAGCAATGTGCAAAGTCACTGTAGATTAAGACGAGAGAGATACAGAATTTGTTCGACCAGGCAGTTTGTCATCCTCACTGACACGTCATCAATAATACATTACATTAGAGTGCTTCCCAACCCTGCCTGATTAGCGATGCTATTCTTAAGGTTATATAAATCAGTTAAGGTTGTTTCTGTCCGTACTCCAAGCTCTACCTCTGCGAAAGTAAACAAGCACGGTTTCCTTGCTCAGTTCAGTTTCATTAGTATAGCGATTTTAGAATCCGTCACAAAGCAGCTTTGCAGAAAGCTGAGGCTTAGACGTATAATCCGTGAGCCGAAAGCGACAGTGGTGAGAAAAAACCTTCTCTTTACATGATATTAGGAAGAGCTATTCAGAAAAAATGTACTTAAAAGTGGAACCGTGGTTTTTCAGGGCGACACGGGATGAAAGGATTTCAATATAAAGTCAGATCCGAACCTAAGTTGGGTATTGTGGAAAATATATTATCTAGTATGAGACTATTTTATTTTAATTCTGTGTTTATGAGTGTACTCTGTATTTAAAACAAAGACTAAATTTACATACAAAATCGAAACTACATTTCCTACTGTTATTTTAGCAGGATCAAATTAGATGCAATTTTATTCCTCGTCGCTATTAAATTCTTCATTCTGACTGGTAGAAAAGGTGTTGATTCATTTTCAGCATTTTAAACAGCAGCTCTGATAATAGTTCTGATGTCAGACAATACGTACATGTTTTAATATGTTCTCATTTCGGCACTTTATTATAAGGACCATCTCTGCACCGGCTCGTTCGTGTATTCATCTAATCAGCAAATCATGTACTGTAGCAGCAGTGCAATGCATAAATTTATGCAGATGCATTATACAGATGATGTTCACATCAACCATGAGAACGGGGGAAAAAATGGGATCTTAGTGATTTTGACCGTGGCATGATTGTAGCTGCGAGATGAGCTGGTTTGAGTATTTCTATAACCGCAGATCTTCATGAGAATTTCACACACAACAGACTGTAGAGTTTACTCAGAATGGTGCAGTAAAGAAAAAAAAATCAATGTAGTCGCAGCTCTGCAGACCGAAATGTCTTGTTGATGAGAGAAGTCAATGTAGAATGGCCAGATTTCAGCTGACAGAAAGGCTGGAGTAATTCACATAAATGCTCTGTACAATTGTGTTGAGCAGGAAAGCATCTCAAAATTCCACAACAGATCAAACCATAAAGTGGATGTGTTACAACAGCAGGAGGAAGTTTAGGATCACCAAACTGTCCAGCTGAAGACTTAAACGTGGACTAGTCTTATGAATCTTATTAACTGCTAAGGCGCATACACTCACCGGCCACTTTATTAGCTACACCTGTCCAACTTCTCGTTAACGCAAATTTCTAATCAGCCAATCACATGGCAGCAACTCGATGCATTTGGGCATGTAGACATGGTCAAGACGATCTGCTGCAGTTCAAACCGAGCGTCAGAATGGAGAAGAAAGGTGATTTAAGTGACTTTGAACGTGGCATGGTTGTTGGTGGCAGACGGGCTGGTCTGAGTATTTCAGAAACTGCTGATCTACTGGGATTTTCACGCATAACCATCTCTAGGGTTTACAGAGAATGGTCCAAAAAAGAGAAAATATCCAGTGAGCGGCAGTTCTGTGGGTGCAAATGCCTTGTTGATGCCAGAGGTCAGAGGAGAATGGCTGGACTGGTTCGAGCTGATAGAAAGGCAACAGTAACTCAAATAACCACTCAAATACAACCGAGGTATGCAGAAGAGCATCTCTGAACGCACAACATGTCGAACCTTGAGGCAGATGGGCTACAGCAGCAGAAGACCACACCGGTACAAGTGGCCGGTGAGTGTATATGTTTGGATCAGAATTTGGCACTAACAGCATGAATCCATGGACCCGACCTGCCTTGGATCAACAGTCCTGGATGGTGGAGATGGTGAAATGGTGTGAAGATGGTGTGACTTCTTTTCACACTTTGGTGCTTTTACTACCAATCATTCATCACATAACCCTTCATGGCCACAATTTACCATCTTCTAAAGGCTGCTTTCAGCATGATGCACCGTGCCACAAAGCAAAGCTGGTTTCAGGAACATCACAATGAGTTCAGTTTTCTTCAGGGACCTTCCAATCACCAGATCTAAATCCAGTAGATCATCTCTGGGATTTGGTACAACGGGAGATTCACAGCATGAAAGTGAATCTAAAAAAATCTGCACCAATTGTGTGATACAATCATATCAACATGGAGCAGAATCTCAAAAGGAAAGTTTCAAATATTTAGTGGAATCTATGACATGAATGTTTTGAGAGCAGAGGCAGGCCCTCCTGGGATTAGTACAGTGTTCCTAATAAAGTGCTTGGTTAGTGAATGTAAAAAACACAAACGATCACAAATAAAGCAAGAATTCTTTATACAATTTAACAGTTGAGATAAAACTATTCGAATGTTAAATTGCTGTGGTAGAGAGCTAAAAGTAGACCGCATTTTGTTTATAATCTGGATGTATATAGGGTAGTCCTAACATTCTACACACAGTATTCAAGGATTTAGGAACAGTATTAAAGAATTTAGGAAAGTATACAAGGATTTAGGAACAGTATTGAATGATTTAGGAACAGATTCTCAGGATTTAGGAACAGATTCTCAGGATTTAGGAACAGATTCTCAGGATTTAGGAACAATACTCCAGGATTTAGGAACAGATTCTCAGGATTTAGGAACAGATTCTTAGGATTTAGGAACAGTACTCCAGGATTTAGGAACAGTATTCAAGGATGTCAGAATAGCATTCCAGGATTTTCAAACAGTATTCCAGGATTTTGCTAGTAAATTCTAGAAACACAGGAATATTAAAAACATTTCTCCCTCCCACCCGTTGTCTCTGTCTTTCTGTCTCTGCTCATATCTCTTGTTCTTGTTTTCATGGTCTCTCATTTTACTCTTTCTCCGTCACTTTCTTTTCTCTTTCCACATCCTCTTTTCCTCTTTCGTTTGCTTCCATTTTTTCAATCCTCTGAATATTTCTTTCTCTTTCCTTCTTTCTTTCTCTCTCTGGTAGGGTTCGGCTGATTCCTACACGAGTAGACCCTCGGACTCCGACCTGTCCCTGGAGGAGGATAAGGAGGCGTCTCGGCGGGAAGCCGAGCGCCAGGCCGTGCTGCAGCTCGAAAGAGCCAAGGTGAACTCTCATCATCTCTTTACCCTCTCTTCATCCTCTCTTCTTCTTCCTTCCTGCTGTATTACACTGTCATCTGGTTACTCCTTTACTCAGGTAGCTTGTTCTCGTCTTCTTTACAGTCCAAACCTGTGGCTTTTGCAGTGAAAACTAATGTGAGTTACTGCGGGGCTCTCGATGAGGACTGTCCTGTGCAGGGCGCTGCCATCAACTTTGAAGCCAAAGACTTTCTCCACATCAAAGAGGTGGGTGTTTTTTTTTAATCAGCAAAATAATTGTGGGATTATGGGATGCAGACAAATAACAACAACAACAACGATAATAATAATCGTAACCATAATTATTATCATCATGTTATCAATTATCATCAAATGTAAACCTAGCATACAAATGTTACACCCATAATCTTTTATTCTTGATCATTTTTTAAACACTTTTTAAATTAATTAACTGATGTATTAATTGATTTCTTTTTAAAGTATTAAAAAATAAAAGGTTCAAACACAATTAGAAACAAAATAAATAAATGAATAAATAAATAAATAAACCAACATTTATCATATATAAATATTTTTTCTAAATGAACACAAATATATTTATATTGAGAAAAGGACAGAATACAAAGGTTTGGCTTCATGTATTATTCTTATCACTATTCTATATCGGTCACACACATCATTAGAAAAGTCTAGATTTTGTATAATACATGCGGTGTATGACTTTAAATCGTACAAGACTGAGGCAGACGCAACCTTTTTAATGAACATTTTCTTACATTTGCTTACACTGATTCATTCACTTCTCTTTCTCTTTCTTGCCTTGTTCAGTTCCTGTAAAACTCCTAACACCTCATCATAATCCCTTTGCTCTTGTTAGATTGTTTATGACTGTGCATACAAATACACAAATCCTCTGGACTTTTCCTTTATATGAACTTTTCGTTTGATCTAACGGTAAATGACTGCAGTGTTTTTATTTCATGCAGAAGTACAATAATGACTGGTGGATCGGACGGCTGGTAAAGGAAGGGGCTGACATCAGCTTCATCCCGAGTCCAGCCAAACTGGAAGCTATGCGTCTCAAACAGGAGCTGAAAGCTGCACAGAGGTCGGTCTGGATGAACTTGTTACACATCAGCACCTCATAAGCAGCTAGCAGTCCTGAACTGAGAGTAACACAACATACAATAGTTTTCCCCTGGATGTGTTAAGAAGTTAGAAGTGTTAGAAGCTGGATGTGTTAGAAGTTTTTAGATATAACACTCTAATCTTGTGGGTCTGTTGTATCCTTGTTTTTCTACTTTCTGTAGGAAAGCAGGAGGGAATGCACAGTCAGGAGGCTGGAGGTCAACTCCTCCATCATCTGGTAAGAATGCTTCATTTAGTTTCAGAATATCTGTCTAATTATCGCGTTATGACGGTGCTTTGATTCATATCAGCTTTCTAACGGGGGAACAGCCTTTGACCATGTCTGTTCTTGAATCTTTTCTTGCCCTTCAAAAGCCAAACAGAAGCAAAAGCAGGTAGGTTGCTCTATTACAGCTCTATTCATATTGCATCCTCACATTTCCTTCCTCCACAGCACAATAATCGAATTGGGAATGTTGACTTCCCTTTCTGTGTATCCGTTCTGCCAGGGCTTCTCAAACTTGGCATCTTCTACTCCAGCAATGCACTCTGTAGTACTTCCCTTGCTCTCACACACACACCATCATCAACATCATCATCATATCATGATCTAAGGAACTAATTAGCTAATTAGTTGGATGAGTACTAATAAGCGCACTTGATTGACATCTCTTGTCAATCAAGTGCGCGATTCCTTTTTAGGCCACTCAAGCAGAACTAAATAGACTAGCACGAGCAGTGGAACCGTAATTCTTCAACACAGTTAATAAACGAATGAAAGGTTTTAATGTTTTCATTTAGCTTTTTTAAAAAAAACGGAAATTTATATCCGTAATAATCATGTCAGGGGAGAGAGTGGGAAGGAAAACTCCTAAACATGACATGAACACCA
The DNA here is from genome assembly GCF_030014155.1 of Tachysurus vachellii. Classification (NCBI taxonomy): domain Eukaryota; kingdom Metazoa; phylum Chordata; class Actinopteri; order Siluriformes; family Bagridae; genus Tachysurus; species Tachysurus vachellii. The sequence continues at coordinate 6,015,665 of NC_083478.1, read as the reverse complement.
GGCTCTTCTCGGTGACACAAATTCTGTTGAAAGGAGACTCAATGTAAGTGTATTAAGTATAAGAATGCTGGGATGAGCACAGGACAGTCTTTAGGATTACAGCAGCATGTTTTTATGTGTAGGATATCTAACTCAGTGGGCACGGTGGCTTAGTGGTTAGCACGTTCGCCTCACACCTCCAGGGTTGGGGATTCGATTCCCGCCTCTGCCTTGTGTGTGTGGAGTTTGCATGTTCTCCCCGTGCCTCGGGGGTTTCCTCCGGGTACTCCGGTTTCCTCCCCCGGTCCAAAGACATGCATGGTAGGTTGATTGGCATCTCTGGAAAAATGTTCCGTAGTGTGTGATTGTGTGAGTGAATGAGAGTGTGTGTGTGCCCTGCGATGGGTTGGCACTCCGTCCAGGGTGTATCCAGCCTTGATGCCCGATGAAGCCTGAGATAGGCACAGGCTCCCCGTGACCCGAGGTAGTTCGGATAAGCGGTAGAAAATGAGTGAGTGAGTGAGTGATATCTAACTCAAATTGGCTTGACTTGAGTATTTTCAGTGTCAGAACAATACAATGTGCAAAGACTTATTATGTTAGTGTACAAACATTTGTCGCATAATAATATTGAATAAGTAACAAATCTACTGAAACCCAACAAGGTTACATTACAATTACTAATTTGGTCACACTCAAGGAAACTGATCATTTGGTAATTGTACTAGTGATGCTCTGGCAGTCTAATGCAAGCTTTACCTACAGTAGGATTAGAGCCACCCAGTTCATGTAAAAAAGAAAAAAGATATAAAGGGAAAAAAAAATGAATTCTGGCAAAGAACAAGTAGATGGTGGAAAGTTGCCAACTATTAATACTTTGTACAAACATATTGAGTGCTCACAACATTTAGCTAATTAAAAAACAGTCATGGATTTAGAGTCCCTGGGGCGTTAATGGCAAGTGGAAGTCAGCAAGGGTACTGGAACACAGCCAGTACACAACAGTACTCTATCAGGCATCAAACAGATGCTCTGTGTGTGTGTGTGTGTGTGTGTGTGTGTGTGTGTGTGTGTGTGTGTGTGTGTGTGTTTCAGACAGAGCACGTTCCACCATATGATGTTGTACCCTCCATGAGGCCGGTTGTGCTGGTCGGACCCTCACTGAAAGGCTATGAGGTACCAGAAATGCAGTTCCCTCATATAAGAAGTAATAATTATACACCTGCTTGGTATTTCAGCACAAATGCCATCTGTATTTGGAAAAGTCATTTCTGAGACACTTTGTGTGATTGTAGATTTTATTGTATGAATCGGAAAGGGATGTGTTTTCTGTGGTAAAATTGTTGTTTGCTTTAGTTTTGAGTTAAATGTTGTAGCATATTACAAAAGTCTATTTAAAAGTCTATTTCTATATGTATGTATATCTGTTAATGGACAAAAAATCTATAAATCACAGTTTCAAGCTGAAGTTAACTTTTCAAGCTGGGAGTAGCGAGAGTCACTGTTCTCTCTACCTTGTAGTAGACTATAGTTCACAGAAAATTGTGCAGGGAAAATAACAATGACTAAGAAAAATCAGAGGAAAATGGTCAGATCGGTTCGAGCTGGCAGGAAGCAAACTGTAACTCATATAATCACTCTTTACAAACATGATGTGCAGGAAATCATCTCAGCATGAACAAAACATCAAAAATTGAGGCTGATGGGATACAACAACAGAAGACCACACGAGGTTTGACTCTGGTCTTTGTCTAGTCTTTAGCTGTAGAGTTTGGGTGAATCTGTGCTCTAGATAGCCTCAGATTCTTTCTCTCAGTTGCCAGGATTGGAATCTGATGTTGTAGTTCCACCAAATGAATCTTTGATGTTTTGTGCATTCTGAGATACCTTTCTGCTCACCACAGTTTCAAAGAGTGCTTACCTGATTTATTATAGACATCCTGTGAAGACCAGTCTGGTCATTCTCCTCTGATTCTGATCTCTGTCATCAAAAAGGTGTTTCAGCCTGCAGACCCTCAACTCAATGTTTCTAGCACCATTCTGCGTAAAATCTAGAGACTGTTGTCTGTGAAATTCCCAGTAGTTTCCAATTAGATGACATTTGATGTAACTTTATCTGAAGCTCTTGACCTGTATCTGCACAGTTTCTTTTGCATCGAACAGCCGCAACATAATTGGCTGATTAGGAAACGTGAATGTGCAGTTTTACAGTTGTTCCTATTTTTTGAGCACCCTTATCTTTTTTGAGCAGTATTCAATTGGGATCCATCTTTTACAGCTTTATGGTCAGGTTACGGATATCAGGGGCACCCCCAAGGGATGGCCAGTGGTGGCCACGGCCACCCCTGTGGCCACCCCTAGTATGAATTTGAATTTGAATTTGAATGCATAATGAAAATTCACAATAGTTCATGAAGTGAAAAACAATCAAATAAAAAAATAAAAAATAAATAAAACTAACTAACTAACTAACTAACTAAATAAATATATAAAAAATGAAGCACACACTGCAGCCACCAAAAAAGATTGTAGAATTATTGACGCCACCAGAGTAGCTGTTTCACCCCCACTTTTTTTTTTGTGCCACACCAAGATTTGCTGTGGCCTCCTCTGGCCACCCCATTAAAAGTTTCTGGGGGAGCCACTGACGGATATCAAATTAATTCTCTTTAAAAAATTAAATCCACTATGACGTTACAATGTACAAATCATTACGATAAAAATTAAAGGTGTACTATATCAAAAACTGTCTTTTCTCCTCCTCTGTAGGTGACAGACATGATGCAGAAAGCACTGTTTGACTTCCTAAAACACAGGTTTGATGGAAGGTGAGATTAACATTTTATGGGCAAGTTGTCATTGCATTTATTGGTTTTATTTGGATCATTGCTTCCATGTGCACTTCACAGTGCCATTAGTTTCTCTTCATGTCAGTCTGAAGGTTCTAACAACAATACACTTGAAATCTTTGATTCTGAGCTGGTAGCCAATAGAAAAACTTGTTTTTGTGTTTTCTTTGTAGAATCTCTATCACGCGAGTGACTGCAGATCTGTCTCTGGCCAAAAGGTCTGTGCTCAATAAGAAAGCCATTGTAGAGAGATCCAACACACGCTCCAGCTTAGGTAAGGGACATTCTATAACTTTGGACTACTAATTTGAAATGGGATAAAAATGAATACATTTAAAGGTGTTCCTTAGATGTTCTCCTTTTTTTATTTGATTAAATTCTCACCTTTGCTTTTTGTTTACTAGCTGAGGTCCAAAGTGAGATAGAGAGGATATTTGAGTTGGCAAAGTCCTTGCAGTTGGTGGTACTCGACGCAGACACTATTAACCATCCAGCACAACTGTCAAAGACGTCCCTCGCTCCCATCATTGTGTATGTCAAAGTTTCATCGCCGAAGGTAGAAGACAGATCAATCAATCACTCAGTGAAAGCCACTGAAGGACAAATGAATGTATACAGTTACTCGATATGTTCACTCATAGGTTCTCCAAAGACTCATCAAATCCAGGGGAAAGTCTCAAAGCAAGCACCTAAATGTACAGATGATGGCAGGAGATAAACTCGCCCAGTGTCCACCAGTGGGTCTTTCAGTATTCTACACTTATACGCATATACTTTTTTCCTGTTCATTTTTGGCTTGGCTTATTTCCTCTGGTTTTGCTCTACTTTAGGAAATGTTTGATGTCATACTGGATGAGAATCAGTTAGAGGATGCATGTGAACACTTGGCAGAGTATCTCGACATCTACTGGCGTGCAACTCACCTGCCGAGCTCAGCCCCTGCAAACCCCCTAATAGAGCAAAAGGTGGTAACCCCACCATCAGGCAACTCCAGCCAACAGGTGATCATACTCAAAAAAATATATCGTTCATTACTGTTTATTTTGTCAGTAAAAAAGGATACAAAATACTACATGAAAAATGCATCTGGTTTTCTCCAAAATTATAACATTTGTTAATTAGCAGTTGAGATAAATAATAAACGTAAATGGTGTAGATGAGATTAAGTAACTGTCCGAATCCTGAAATCACTGACCATATGGACACTGCTGGAATTTCTTCACCCAAAGAAAACAATTTATGCTGTGTGTACTGTTGGGTTTAAATCTGAATACTGATACAAAGCTTTAACAGATAGAGCTACAGATAGTGGTGTTGGATTGGATCTAACTGTGGAGGCAGGCAGGCAGGCAGGCAGGCAGGAACAGATTTAAAGCAACCGTCCTACGCACACCTCTACCTTTAAAGCATTACATCATTTAACAGTGTGCATTAGGAGTATGCAGTATTACAAATAATATGCTATAAGCATTTTTTTAAAGGTTAAGCAAGATATTTGACATTTAATTTGCAATATTTTAAAGGAGGCATTCATGAATGATAACCAACTAAGTAAATTTAGCTCTTGTATAAGTTTTAGGATTCTTCTGTTCTCCCAGCCTCTCATTCTGATATTTTCTTTCCCAGTTCTCTGAGACACAGGAATTGATTGAATGAGTGCTGTCAACGCCCTGGGTAGGTACCTGATTTCATTGCAGTTCTTCAGTTTCAATAATGCATTTTGTTTCTGTAGCTTCCCTGTGTAAGTATAGAATATTGAGCAATATAAAGCACTGCAGCAACATCAGGCTATGCTGGTGTGCTCATGTACTGTACTTAGTGCATTCTATCCTCAGCTTACAGTACAGGTGGTGGAAAGTTCCAGTGCTTCCCTCGGTCCGTCTCTCAGAGGTCAGCCCCTCTCGGCCCCTGTGAATGGAGCAGCTGCCCCCTGAGGGGGAGGAGGATGGAGAGATGAGGATATATTAAGATGAGGATGAACTCCACCAAACCGGGCACACAGAAGGCACCACCTCGATCCGTAACTAGCACAGCCATGCGTGCCCCGTCTCCACAACTCAGGACCGCGCCACTGCAGCACAACGTACACATACACAGATGCAACACAATACCTTGCAGCACACATTTAAGAGCCCTATTCGGATAGGATTTATTTTACGTGGGGCGTTGATTCTTTACAGGTGCTACTCAGTGATATCTTATTTTTGTCCTGATGCGCAGTGTTGGTTTGTTTCTCTGTCCTCACCTCAAATTCCAGCCAAAAATTCCTACTGGTCTGGTCATTTTAGTGATAAGATATTTCTGCAATTTGGGCTTTGGTGTTGTAAAACGTTTTTCAACCATTTGTACATGCTTCTATGTGTGTTTAGTGTTCTATGTGCTGACACACAGCAGTCCCTATTAAAGGATACATTGGGATAGGTTCACCAAAACAAATCTAGCAACCTTCACTGGTAGCCCATCAAAAGTAAATTAAATCATAGTATAATGACTCAGACCTATTCATATTTATATCACAAGGAAAGCTATAAAACTTCAAATTATTTTCGTGCCAAAATATTATGACATCAGTTTATAATTGTAACTCCACATTATAACTACTAGTAAACAAATCCTCTACTGCCGGTGGCATATATGGTATCCCTCAAGGATCGGTCCTCTGGCCACTTTTTTTCACCTTATATATGCTTCCCCTTAGCCAGATCATCCACAAACATGGTCTTAGCGTTCAGAGTTACACAGACAGATTTATTAGTATTTATCTCAGTACAAGGTCCACCAAAGCTTTTCCTCCCACCTCTTTAACTGAATGTATTCATGATTACATGATATAAAGTCATGGATGGAAACCATCTACCTTAAATGAAACCCTTACTTGTTACCCATAAAACCCTTCTATTTCCACTTTGACATTGTTTGAGTCATATTAACCCATTTACAAATCTAGATCTAATGCTTACAACACTTACTTAATACTTACTTCTCACTTACAAAGCATTACATGTGTCTTGTTCTGCCTTATCTGTCTGAGCTGCTACACCCCTACACCCCTGCCCAGACTCTCAGGTCAACTACTACTGGTTTGCTAGTCATGCCCAAGACCAGACTAACATCAGGGGAAGGCAGATTATCCTCCAGGACCTTCATGACTGCACTTACTTCTTTATAAATAAATTCTTTCTTCACCAACATATCTTCCCTTCCTTCACCCAGTAGGATAATGTTTTGTTAATATATACATTTATTTGTACTGTAGCCTTGAATGTTAGAAAGACATTATATTAAATGGAAATCATTATTATTATTATTATTATTATTATTATTATTATTAAGTCATACCATGTATCCATGAAAAAAGATACAGTAAATAGGATGAAAACGTTTTCTCAAATTGAGAAACCCATGCCATCCGAATAGGGCTATTCAAACACTTTCACATACAATACACATACACATCCAAACAAACATACACACATATACACAAGTACACACACATTTTCTCAAATACCAATGAGTACACATTTGTATCCAAACACACAAATACAAAAATGCACATATATGCGCACACACACACACACACACACACACACACACACACACACACACACACACACACACACGTCACTCCTGGTCTGAATGGTCACACTGAGAGTTGGATTGAGAGCCACAGGGCTTTTCCCAGCTCCTGGGTGAAACCTTCTGTCAGCTGATTTCTGCCAACCTGCCACTGCTCTCTGTAGTGAAGTTGGCACTGGCATCAGAGGTTCACCATAATTTCCCACAGAGAGGAGCACATACCACATCCTCTTACCGTACTGCCGATCTGGTCACACACACACACATATACACACAAACATACACATCACCTCCTGCCCAACTACTGCCCTGCTGCTTGTCCAGACCATCTTCCTGCTCACTATAATTTATTTATGTGCCGAAATTGCCCAACACAACTGGCTCTTCAATATTAAAGCATAAGCCTATATTTATTCAGCACAACCACAGAAAGGATACAGCAGTGATAAGATCTCAGTCATTTCCTTTGTCTCAAAATTATTTATGTAAGACTTTAAATTAGCAGAAGTCTCCAGTTCTCCAATAAATGATATACACAAAATATATACAGGATCAGATACTTAGAAGGAGCTACAGTAGAAAGACCTGTTTTGTACAAAAAAAGCCATTCCTTTTTTTCTCGTTCATACAAAGAGGCCATCCATTGTCAGTAGTACTTTGCAACTGAAATTGTTTTAACATAAGCTTAAAATACATGAAACACCATAAAGAAAAAATTGAATGTATCTTGTAAATGCATGCTGGTCAGAAGAAAACTTTTATATAATAACCTGGCAAATGCTCTCAACAATTATCTTATGCGACCTACAGATTGGCACTACAATGGAAACAAAAATGTAATCTAATTTAAGTGAACTTCTCTATAATAATTATGTTTTGCAGGTTTGCAGTATAATTATATGATTTTTGGCAATATGTGTTAACACAATGTACACAATAAAATCTGTACTTTAGGGTTACTTTTTTATTTTTTTTTTTTATTTTTTAAATATATTAACATGTAATTCTTCTAATTGCAGACAATTCCAGCTTTGGACTTTTTTATATGGAGTTACATGTTAATCATGGTTTGACTCTAGAGCATCCACCCTACAAGGCCAAGGCTGTAGTGAGTAATGAAATCACCTGCACTCCTAATATTTTTACTCATCTTTTTTTATCACCAGCAACCATTTACTGGCCAAGCAAAGGAAGTTTAGGCACCATGTAAATCTGGTACTGAGTTGTGTACCTTCAGTGAATAACAAATTAAGAATATGATACAGATCTCCTAACCAGGGTATCCTAAAGGCTAGGAGATGCGGCGGTGGAATGCCTCCTAATAAAACCCATTATAATGATGTTAGCACGTTCGCCTCACAACTCCCGGGTACTCCGGTTTCCTCCCCCGGTCCAAAGACATGCATGGAAGGTTGATTGGCATCTCTGGAAAATTGTCCGTAGTGTGTGATTATGTGAGTGTATGAGAGTGTGTGTGTGCCCTGAGATGGGTTGGCATTCCGTCCAGGGTGTATCCTGCCTTGATGCCCGATGACGCCTGAGATAGGCACAGGTTCCCAGTGACCCGAGGTAGTTCGGATAAGCGGTAGAAAATGAGTGAGTGAGTGAGAGATAATGATGTACTCCAGGTGAGCCGCATCTGAAATCATCCCAGATCTGTTTTAAATTCTTTAGAAAAGTCCTTGGAAATGGCAGGCAGGTAGTTTTAGAGACTCGATAAGGAAGACATGAGGCTGGTGGGGCTACCGGCATACCTCGACTAGTATAAAAGGAGGAAAGATGCCGTCATTTTACTCGTGAATTGCAGTGCTCAGTTTTTTTTTTGTTCACTGCCAGCCCAGTATTTAGTACAAGGCTCACTATTGACTGTAGAATGCAGGATGCTTGTGGCTCTACGAGTTGCTGTGCAAAGTGGGTGAGGATGGGTGGCCAAGGTATCCAGACACTGTGGGCATGCTGTTACAGTAGTAGTTGTCTATTGCTCACATGAGTATACTGTGGCCATTGCATAGGGTATTGTGCAGAACAAAGACTTAGTTAGAATCATGGATAAGGCACGGATGGGCCTTCAAGACAGTTGGTCCTCTAAACCAAATATTAGAAATTTAGTGTGCTCTGAGGAAATCCAGTCAAATGCTTGTGTTTTTCTGATCCTGTTCTGCTCACTCACTGAGGTAGATAGGAGTGAACGAAGTGTGCTGAAGACTTCTGCTGGCAATTTGTTCAGGTTTTTCTCCTTTTCAGAAATCACATTAAGAAACAGAATTCAGTTAACCTAAACTGTAGGAAGTCTATACACTGTCTAAAAGTCTGAGATTTATCCATAAGGTTTTACAGGTTTTGTGTTCTTTAGGAGGTTGATACTGTCTGGACAAAGCTGAGAAGCTTCTTTGGATTCCCGGTGCAACTTTTTGAGCTAAAGGATCTGTCTTGGTTTATGCTTCAATTAACTTCAAGTATGTCTTGCACAGTCTTCCAAAGTATTGATAATGCAAGCACACTTCTGCTTTCAGCTGATCCACCTTATACTCCACCTGCTGTTTTTCTGACTCCAGCTCTTAGATGTCTTGTACTTAATCATTGATACTTCATCAGCATGTGCCTTATATCATTCTGATGCAATTCCATGCCACAGACATCACAGCCCTGGCTGACTGCACAACTGGGGAAGCAGAAGTGCTGGCATAAGGCCACCTGCTCAGTCTCAGTGATATACCCTGTATACAGGCCTGCATGTTCTCAGTATCCGTCAGCAAATGCCTGGAATTTTTGCTGAATATGTGTTATAATGTGATTATCAACAAGGTACTTTGGAGCACTGATGGCACCAGTCCTCATTACAAAATGATAGCTGGTTCTTTTTCGGACTCCATGTCATTGAACTTCTTTATGATATTGTTTTAGTTTTCGTTTGCTGTTTTTCTAAAGACTGGCTCTGTTGGTAGACCTGATAACACCACATCTTTGGTTTAGACCTCATTAATATGGCTCTGGCAGAGGTTGTGCCTGCATGGCCACTCCACAAACACATCCAGATATATAGGACAGATGAGAGCAAATCTTCTAGGTCTCAGCCATCTATCTAATTTTTCTAGAAAACATGCAGGCCGGTTTTATGTCAGTGGACTTTTAAAACTACGTAAAAGGCATATAAAATCTGCATAAATAGTTGGCGACGAGCCTCCATGAATGGATTAGTGGAGCACTTCTTCAGTCAATGTTCAGTCAAATTGTGCAAGCCAGAAATCAACAGTGCAATCAGTGCAATCAGATAACCAAGGACATGTTATTGAAAACCTGTGGTGATTTATAAGAAACTAAACTGGAGTCCTATCTCTCCAATATGAGAATGGTTTCTTCCTAGAATAAATATTATTTTGGCTGTAAGAGTGCTTGTTAAATGAGAAAACAATTGCAGAGATTATTACTATAATATCCCAGGCATAATGTAGATCATTATGGGAAAAAAAAACACAGAGTCTACATAATAAAAAGCCAACACATTATTTTACACATTTAAATAATGAGCCTACTATTTGAATAATTGGACTATGATCAGTGGAGGTCAGAAAACTTATTTTACTGATAAATATTTTTTTTTTATCTGTTTTAAAAGGTTTGAAAAGCCTTACTTTATCAAGCACCAATCAGACCTCCTTAAACCTATGTGCTAACCTAACGATCTTTAGTTAAAGCATTTTTCGATAGAAAAAATTTTGCTCGATAGAAAAAATGCTAAGATGCTTAATTTTAGACAACACAACAACCATGTGAACAAAATCCCACAGACTTTCCTTTGCTAAAAAAAAACTTTGCACTTCTTAAAGGACAAAACAGAAACCCCAAAAAACAACACAACAATAATGCAGGTTTAAGGAAAAGTCCAACTGTAGAAGCTCTTCTTACGGTTACACGTCTGTATGGTACATATGACAATAGAACTAAATTGTGATGTTCAAATAACAGAGAAAACAGAGTACAGAGAAAAATAAAGAATTTATGGCCTCTCTGGACAGTAAATATACCCTTTGTTGCTGAATAAATAATGAAGGCAAAAGAAAGTTATTACAGCTAATGTGGCATTATTACATACATTGACCTTTTTTCATTATTACTGCTAATACTGAGGCAATAAGAAACCTGTTTAAAGGATTAGTGACAACATATTACAATACTGTTCAATTTCTTAATGATTTGGTAGTTAATTATGTACTAAGTAGTAATTACCAAGTATTACATATCTACTAGCCAACTTGTCATTAGATTGGCGATTATTCCGAAAGAACAACGACACAATTCTGAAGAAAAGAATTAATGAAATTACTAACTCTGTTCCACTAAACATTAGAGCATTAGTCTCAGTTTTAGGCCAATGTGTTGATTGTTCCTGTTCCCGCTTAATCCCGGTAATGTTATCTTTGAGTTACTGTACACTATAGTAAAGTGTTTCCCAAATAGTTTAGCAAAGATTTACACAATCTCCTGTTTCAACAGCTAAAAAGTCTAACTCAGATGAAATCCTTTCCATGAATGCATGCTCAAACCTTCATATACTTGCTTCAAATGGCACCATTAAGATGAATTGTGCAACAGCATGGCTTAGTTCCTGAATCAGAAAATGTAATTTTATATTACTTGAGCTCAGTCAGTATTTCCTGCTGTAACATAAATGATAGATTTATATTAACATGCTCTTTCTAATATGTTAGCGTTCCTTTAATAACAGCTCGCACACAGGAACTCGGCTTAAAATCAAATGTATAATTTTTGATATGATTATGTTTTCTGTTATATACCTTTTAAGGAAATGAATAGTTACACAGCATTTGGAATAATTACACAGTGCTCCACAAAGCAATTTCCAGGTTCTTGTTATCTTATCAAGCTGTTTTTGTTTAATTGTTTATTATTATTTTTTTATTAACTTGAACGGAGAAAAAAGAAGAGGCTGGTGTGGAAACACCTGTATATAGCTGCTATAGTGCATGTGATAACAGGAACTTATTTGTCTCACAGACATACATAAATTTTAGCTATACTTTTGTAAAAAAAAAAAAAAAAAAGTGGAAGGTGTTGGTTTAAGAGGAATAACAGACTTTAGACTGCAGCGTTAGAGGACATTAACCCACTTTGTTGGTCACACCACCCGATCGTGGATTATTTTCTTATAAAACTTGCCCCAAAGTGTGTTATTCCTTAATGATCATCCACACAACATCCAGTTTAAGTGGTACAACCTGAAGATGAAACAATGATGCTGATCTGCATCAAGCTAAAAACTTTATCATCTTTTTCATCTTTTCAGTAAGCTATGGGAAAATTTTGGATGAGGCCTACTTGCATAACTTCTTGTATAACAGTCTACAATTTGAATTGTTGTAAAGTTATGTAACTTTGATTTTTATTTTTACAGAATCATTTTAATGCCACTGCTTATACATATCATAATCATTCATCTCCTGTAAGCACTTTGTCTTGGTCAGGGTTGTGGTGAAGCTGTAGCCTGTCCCAAAATTCATCTTCTGAATTGTACCATGAGTTTAAATACACTGCCAGTCAAACCTTTTTGGCTAATTGGAGTTTTTTATTGCATTCTTCATGCAGTTTAAATTCAGACACAACAATCGAATAATAATGAAAGCTAAATCTTTGTGGAACTGAGTAACTGTTTGCTCAGATCATAATGGGTGTTTTATTAAAAGCAGGCACACTTGGAGGCTAAGTCTATAAAACCAATAGAAGAAATACACAGACTGTGCTAGTATTAGCTGTAAAACATAAATATGAGCTATTCTACGAGTGATAAAGGATCTATTTATAAGAGTGCTTGTCAATTTATAAGACTCTTATTTGTCTAAGAGAATACTCTGTTTTTATTAGAACTTGATTATGGCATTATAATAAAGCTTTGTATATATGTATGTAGTCCTCAATCTCCTAGGCATTCTTGCTTAGATTTTCAGTCAGAATTGTTGATCATATATATATATATGTACAAGGTTCAAAAACTTAGGACTGGCAGTATATATGTTTTTGTTTAAATGCAAAGATTTCAAAAATGCCCACAGTGTCCCTCCATATGCTGATCTTCGATGTGTCGTTTCCTAAAGATCAGCATATAGAGATCTATTTGGAGATGTTCTCTATAAGGAAAATTCACCAACGTTGCTTGAAATTCGAGCAATCCACATGGAGTTCTTTCTTGCCTGCTGTTTTTGCACAAACTAAATGCACACTGGAAGGAATGTTAAAATCTTAAAATTCACTGGATAAATATATTACTTGCAAGACAATCTTTCAGCTAATCTACCACTAATGTAACCAACCGTATACATGTAGATCTTGATCATTCTGTATAGTATCGTTCATTAAGAGCATGCATTCCTACTTCACTTTCTCCAGGGGTTTTGCAGGTTAGCTTCAGGCCCCACATGTAAAAAACAAGCCTGCCAGGAATCAACAAAGATGGCAAACTGCTCGTGTATATACAGTAGATACAATAAACTGTTAACGGTAAAGGAATATTGCACCCTGAAATGCTACACAGCTTAAAATGACTCATTTTTTGTAGCTAAGATTCTCCTTTTGAGCAACATTCGATTTGATTGCTACCGGTTTTACTGTACATGAGTAAAAATATTGCTTTCATATTTTTATGCACATGTATTTATGCATATAGGCACATCAAAAAAGAAATTGCTAAATACTTCCCTTTATTCTACACATGTATTATATCATTATTTATCTCTGGCACTAAAGTTGTTTGGGACCATGCAAATCTACTGCTAGTTCTTCTTAGGAAATGATGATGTGCAACTGACACTTGAAGCACAGCAAAATCTGTTCTTCCTATTAGATGGCGTCTACTAAACACCAACACCAGGTGATGTCTTTTGTGACACAAAATGCATTTGAAATTCTAGGTTTTTGTTTTGGTTATCTGTTTCTTTTCCATGTGGACAGATTCTGTATGCAATACAAAGGCAAGCAGAGATAGATGAGGACGTAGACACTATAGTAATGAGATGAAATCTATACAATTGCACTGTTTTCTTTTTTAAAAATCCTGCTTTAAAATGCAAGAAATGCACTATGTATATCTATGTGTATATCCTCTTCTGATAGTTTATACAGTGTATGACAGAAAAGGCATCCACTAATAACCACTTGAACACAAATTCAGATTAAAAAGCTATTATCCTAGACCCTGCACTGTATGGATTCTCTGCTATGAAAGTTCAAAAACAATTATAATAATAATAAAAAGTAAAGATGAAATACAATATGACGCTGTTTCACTTGTCTCTGTTTTTGACTCTGACTCCTTCCTTTTCATTTTATTATTATTATTATTATTATTATTATTATTACAGAGAGTATATATATATATATATATAAAATTTATTTATTTATTTACAAATAAATTTCTCTCCATGCGCCACTCATCCACTAGGGGGCAGTGTTTACGCAGTTTAACCCTGCATGTTGAATTCAAGAAAAACTCCACACTCAACTTTCTTCACAATCTGGTGACGTTTAACAGTTTATTTACTAATGAAAATTCCACAGGGATTCATCCAAATTGTTCACCATTTGTACCTGAAGAGAGTGATGCAGCAGCGCTTTAGTCCTTTCGCCTGTCCAGCTGTCTCACCTTCACACTCTGCTCTAACAGATGAGCTTCCAAAGCTTCACATTCATATAATCCTACTGTCAACATCATTGTGTTCATCATCTCATAGATTGTTACTGAGCCGAGTCGAGTATTTGTTGTTAATATTACATTGAACCTTGCTGGAAAAAGTTTGCGTGAGAAAAAAAACGGTTGTTCTTTTGTTTTTTAACAAGCTAACATTAAAACCTGAGCATTTTCCCTTACGCTTGAGACTGACAATTTGTCATCTTTTCTCCTGTTAAACGTCATTGTGACTGTGCCAGCATCTTCCCCTTCTGTGGCATCAGCACGCCACACAGCCACAGGAATGATGCTTCGTGAAAATACAGCACTAGTTTACAAATAGCACCAGGATTGCTAAGCACATGTCAAAGATTTCAATAAACACATTTACAGTTTCTCAGTGTGGACATCTACTTTAAGTCTTAGCTCTGTTACTGATCATGTCTATGTGTGTATTCAGATTTGCATTTCATAGCGAGCTCATGTTCTCCTTGTTTGTTGTTCTGTTGACACGAGTGAAGCAGGAGGATTGCAGTCCCACTTTTTTTCTGCACAGTACGGAGTGTGTCACCCTGGCACAGTATCTCATTAGCAAATGCTAATTAACTCCCTTCTGTGACTCTGCTGGAGCAAGTGAGAGGTTGAAGCCAGGGCAGGGGTACTGCTGGACTGCTGGGATCTCTCTCTCTCTCTCTCTCTCTCTCTCTCTCTCTCTCTCTCTCTCTCTCTCTCTCTCTCTCTGTCTCTCTCTCTCTCTTACCCTTTCTCAAGTTGATGCAGTACAGCAGAATCTAATTTACTATGCCACATTGACACACCTCACCATCACTAACTACTGTGCCAGGCCAAAGGCAGAACTCGATAGCAAGACTCATCCCCTGGAGAGAAGAAAAGAAAAAGGAGAGAGAGAGAGAGGAAATATTCTGGACTCATGCTAATCCTTTTACACTTTTCTCACATGGATCTCTTACTTTCTAAACGATTTTGGTTAAAATATCCAACTGACAACATGGTAGATGTGTGTCACATATTGGGTTTATTTTTAATGGGTTTATTCTCCATTTCTCTCCCCCCCCCGATGAGATCCTGGAGCATGTACCGCCTTCAGGTTACGTCCAACATGCCTTGAAAAATCCATGTCTAAATTTTAGTAGCTTAAACTATATTATGATTGTTATTGGTTTATTCAGCTTTTAGGTTTTATTATATATAACAATAAACAATTTTTGTTTTATAAAAATGTTTTATAACCCTGACTTCATTAAGGTGTAAAACCTTAATTTCTTCTCAGCCAGTACAAGCAAATCACCTCTCAGACAAGTTAATCCGGGCACTTCGACAATGGTGTATTCTTGATAGTGTAGTTACACCACATTGTAATGATGATAGAGTTGTTTTTACAGTCATGGATGTGATCGTTCATGGGAGTTTTTGTTCTAAAATGTTGAGTGGAATCCACATCCGGATTTTCCCTCCCATCCTATCCCATCTACCCCCCTCTCTTTATTGTCCAAGATTGTATGTGACACTTGAAGTCGTTGATTATTCAGCTCCACCTGGCCTGTGAGTGTGATGGGGGAATTCTCACCTCACAGTGTCCTTTTGTTAGCTCTTTACTAAAGTCAAATAGGTTATCAGTTTATTTGCAAATCTTTAGGTTAAAATTACACTTTTTTTAGAGAAGAGAAACATTGCAACGTGCACCCCAAGAGCAGGACGGGAATGTTGTGTAGATTCTGTTTCTCACCAACAGCCGCTGCATTGTCTTTTGTCTTTTATACCAGGTAATGTTTGTAGATATGGCCTACTAATTGGCAGTTAAGAGAATAATTGAATAAGTAAATGGCCCAGGAAGGAGCTCTTTAATTCTCCATTGCTTGATGTTTCTCACAAGTGTTTAACATACAAAGATAACCTTAAAAGTGTCAGAAAGCACGTCTCCCTGGTCTGACAGGCCACTTTTGCTGCCCAAATTAGCATTGTGATATTCAGTGCACTGTAGGAGGTTCTTCATATTAACAAGGCAGACCTTTAATTCTGGTTAATTAAACTCTAATGAACCCTAACTAATTTGATTTAATTTGTTTTAACCCAAATAGTCCTGTTAAAAGTGAAGTCATCTTGAAGAAAGGTGAGGAATTTTACATGCAGTGTAGTCTAGACAGCATCATGTGGTCTCCTTGCTCTAAACACCTCAGACACATCACTAGGCTGGAGCGTAATGTGTCTGGTAAGGCAAAGGCATTCAATATGCGATTGGTGAAATATTTCAGTCAGTCAAGCAGATGAAAGCCTGGATTTTAATAAATGATCATACATGATGAATGAATGATAACAAACGGCTTAAAATATATGAAAGATTTAGAAATTAGCCAGGAATTGAACTCATTAGTATTCTCAGTAGTCCAGGATTACTTTAGCTTTAGAGTGGTTTAGTTTATTGTCACGTCAAAACTGTTAAATAGTATCTCACAAAATGTAATGCATAAACTTTACCAAGCATTACTAGACCTGTATTTGGTATTGTGTGATGTGGTCAGATGATCCAAGATAAAACCTTCACATCAGCATGTTTAGTGACAAAAAAAAGAGACTACAAGAAAAACAAGAAAAAAGATTGTGTAAAATGGTGCTGGATGACTGATGCTTTGCAGTAGGCCTGTTTGTATCTGGGGATTTAGGAGCTCTTGTGAAGATAAATGGCAGTATGAATTCTCCTAAGAACCAAGATATAAGATGCTCAACACTGCTGCTCCAGGAGGTATAGATGTGCCCAAATGTACAGCATTCAGCAAGACAACGAGCCAGACATACTTACAAAAATATCAATAATTATTAAATAAACACAAGTTTCATATGTTCTGTCTGTATCCACGTGGGTTTCTTCCAGGTTCTCCAGAAAACTCCTGGATCGGTGACACAAAATTCCCCAAAAGTGTGTCTCGTGATGTCTCGACCTGGATTGGTGTCCCATCTAGTGTGTATTTCCACCTCATGCCCAGTGATGTTATCCACATCAGGACCTGCATCACCAAATGTTTATTTTATTATAATTCCAAAACCACTGTCTTGTCATGTAGAAAAAATATCACCGCCTGTAAAAACTTTTCCTAAATATACCACAATATTGTTCGTGCTACCCTTTTATACGTGTTATATGTTTATAAAGGGTAGCAATAATATTAGAGGGAACTATACCACTGTAATATATGTCAAAATATTAGACATAGCATAACTAACTACACTAAACAGTGTCGCCTTCTGCATGTGTACTACCTTCACATACTATCTAGTTGCACTAGTATGCGGTTTGGGACGTGGCCTCACTGTTACCGTGGTAACCGACGTGTTAAATTAACCTGTGCTTAAAAGTGAACCTCGTCACGTCAAAAACGGTCGAAATAAATAATAAGTAGTTTCTAAGTTTAAAATAACGTGCTGATGTTTGATAAAAGAGTCGTATTTTAATCGTTTTAGCGCCCTATTAAGCACGATATTGTGTTTCGGATGTCGCCACAGATTTTGGGGAACTGGAGCAAAGGCGAGACGCTTGAGCAGAAAATGGAGCAATCTCATTGGCTGTCGTTGCCAGTGCAGCATGCTGATTGGCAACGACAGCCAACGGGATTTACTAGAGCAGAAAATAAAGCGATAGCATTGGCTGTCGTTGAGAGTGCAGCATGCTGATTGGCTGTCGTGATTCCATATAAAAAACTCTGCAGCCGATCAATCAGTCGCATCAAACTGTGGAGCGGATCAGAGACGCGCAGCTCGGGTTCGAATCTCCCTGCAGACGTTTTCGTTCTTCTTTCTTTTTCTTTTAACAAACTCCATAAGCAGTAAAAATGAAGGAAAGGAGAAACACACAGCCGCTTGTGATTAGATGTAAACTCGTTCTGGTTGGTGACGTGCAATGCGGGAAAACAGCTATGCTGCAGGTCCTGGCAAAGGATTGCTATCCAGAGGTTAGTGATGTTGTGTGTCTGGTTGTCTTTAGTTTAATTAATGTAACATGTTATGAGCAATCACAGAGTTGTGACGCACAGACTGATTAATATCTAATTAATGATTTCAAGAATTAGTGTGCAAAAAAAAAAAAAAAAGACCAGCAGGAATGGGAAGGGTGTACTTATTTTTGCTCCTTTGGCGAAAAGTAGTATATTGTACATGCATGTGCAATATGAGCAATGGGCAGCACGTGCATGCACGTGCATGCACATGTATGTATGTCCATGCATGTGATGCCCATTCCTCAACCTGAAGCCTTTTTTGTTTGCATCATGATACAAGATGTAGCTTTAATCCAGTGGTATGTAAATGCATTGATTTCATCTTATTGTATGATGTTTTTATTTATTTTTTTCCTATTCAGTATTATCAGGTTGATAATAGACAGGGTTGTGTGAATTGTGTCCACAGACTTATGTTCCCACCGTGTTTGAGAACTACACAGCATGCCTGGAGCTTGAAGATCAGCGTGTGGAGTTGAGTTTGTGGGACACGTCGGGTAAGAGCTCACATATAGCCTGGTGTTTTTTTCTTTTCTTTTTTTTTTGGACAATAGGGAAATCAACAGTGGTGTTATGCTTTATCAGCTGATTATGCATGCAGGGGTGCATTACAGTGAAGCTGCATGATTGTCTTGCATGTGGTGGATGATCATTAACTCAGTGGTATCTGATCACAGCATGTGCATAGTCAATGGCTGGGGATGGACTGAATAAAATATCAGCATTATCACCCTGCTGAAATGTTAAGATCTACATGAAACTATTGTATTTTGTGAGGAAAGTAATACACACGTAAGACAGAGACATTCAGTGGATATTAATTATAAATCTCTGGCTTATATATATATATATATATATATATATATATATATATATATATATATATATATATATATATATATAAATCAGTGTTTATAAATCATAATTTATTTTTGAGACGTTGAGATCACAATATTTTAACAGACAATTTGATCGATTTACTCCTGTTTTGATTTTTTTTTATTGTAAAAGTCAGATTTTTTTAAAGATTTGCATATTTGTTTTGAAGATTTGTTTTCTTCAAACAAGCTTTTTCAAATGGAAAAAAAATATATTTTTCAAGTTTAATTTTTAAATGCAGCACTGCACATTGTATGTTGTTGAACTATCTTTATAAAAAATTATAAATAGTTGTGTTGTCACGTTGCACATCCGAAATACAATATAGTCCTTTTACCATAAAGGTCATGAAGTGACAAATGACTATTAGCCATAGGTCTAAGTTACGCGGTGTTGTGCCGAGTCAGTCGTATTTTAAGCGTCAGCTCACATAACAGTTAAAATGAGCAAGCATGTCATAACATTTTAACACATTTTACATAATATAAACAGTGACTCAGGCATGCTTTGCCATTCTTATTACTTATAAACATCTTTCGTTTTGTAGCACAGGTTTGACTATCAATCCTAACACTGTTATATATGCTAATCTTCGTTAGTGCCTGCTGGTGAGTGTTGGTTATACATGCAAGAGATGCCTTATTTTCCAATATATAATATTAGAAAAATCTATTTTGAAGGTTTTAAATTACATGGCATCAGATTCCATATTGTGACATATTTAATACAATACTTAGTTGATAATACTTACCAAAATCAAATAGACCCAAAATCATAGGAATAAATGCTGTGACGTATGCAGTCATGAAGCAAAATCACATGGCTTTTGAGTCAGTTCCCAAAGGTTTCCTGTCATAGCTTGTTGACCTGATTTACACCAGATTTAAGTGACTCAGTTGTGGGTTTTAACAGGTCATGTATCTGAACACTGTGTAGAACTGTATCCTTAGCACTGAGTGTTGTCTGCCAGCCTGCAGGCTGTGAAAAAGGTTTGAGAAACTTGTGTGTGAGTGTTTGTTTCTTTCTAATTTGGTGTTCATCTGCCAATATTGGAACGGCTGAAGGAAATTTGGCCCGTGGGGATCGTCCTCTATTTTATAATGGCAGGCGCTCTTTGATCTGTTGGGTGCGTTGGGAGACGTGCCAGCAGCGGGACAGAGTGTGCTTTAAGGGATGCACACGGGGTTGAGAGGACGCAGCAGGGATTCAGAAAACTCTTCCAGTCATTCATCCGGTCTATAGGGACAGAAATGGAGCAGGTTTCCTCGCTGGAGTTTTGTAATTCATCCAAAAGTTTTAGAACCTATAGCTTTTTAGAAGAGTTATATTTTCTATTTATTTTTTATGTCTGTGAAGGAATGGAGCAACAGGAACTGTCTGTGTTTTGACTGGATTTTTGGTTTTTGGTAAACATATGACTCTGACACAATAGTTCTCAAAGTGGCTTCCTTGAAGCATAGCCAGGGGACCATGCTGTTTTAATATACTCGCAGTGGTTAATATTGCAGCACAACTTTAACAAAATTAGATCTTTATCTAGCGTCGATTGGGTTTAATCTCATACTTAATAGCTCAAAAACAAGTACGACAATTAAAATTTACTAATGTGGACTTAATGTCAGTTAAAAGTTCAGGAAGCTGTGTGGGTCTAATGCATAAACAAAACTGATAACCACTAACTATTTAGAAACCTGAAGTATGAGTACATCAGATTTGCCAAATTGGCATTGAACTAATTGTCTTGGTCAAACATGATTTGGCTGCAGAATATTGTTTTAAGGTTAATCATAATGGATGTCTTGTATAATACTAGAATTCTCATGCAATTTGTGTTTCAAAAGCTGTGTAAACAGAAATTTACTTTTAGTGTAGCAGAATTTTAGGCATCCCAACACCAGAAATGTAGAATTTCCCAACACCGGAAATTTGCCATCTCCTGAAACAAAAAAGCTGGCAAGTTATTAATCACTGGCTCAATCCTTGCACACTGATATAAATTACTACCTTTCTGAATAGCAGATGTGGGGCAGGGGTAGGTAGGGCTGTGGTTTAGCGTTTGTAAGGTTGGGAATCTGAACTACAGTAGCACAAAGCTACTAATAGTGGGTTTTTACACAAGGTCTTTAACCTTCAGTTGTACCTTGCAAGCTTGCACTGTGTTCTGCATACTAGTGCTGGATTAAAACTCTGGCAAATTAAGGATAAATGTAAGAAGTCTATAACTATTTTATTATTCCAGCACAGTACTTACGGACTTAGCTACAGTGGGAAGACTGTGATCATGCTGTGTATCTGCTGGAGTTTCCCAGCACACTAATTATATCTACCCAGCAGCTTTGCTCTCCCATGTCTGCTGGGATTGTAAGAGCGGTGTTTCTTATTAAGCTTCTTCCCATTGATTGGACTGACCTCATCATCAGGCTTCCAAACAGCTCTCTCGGGTGCTCAGCTCGGAGTTACAAGCAAAAATCAATTCTCTCAATCATGGTGGCCAACAGACTCGCCACAGAAACATGGCAGAGGAAAGCGTAGTTCGCCGTACATCACTTGCAATGAGGTTTTGGCAGCAGGCAGGTGCCTAATATGTTAAGCGTAACACATCGCTGTGGAGCAAATCTTGGCAGATGCGGTAGACAATTATGTATGATGACCTGGCAGAGGTATAGCAGACTGTTAGCACGTTAGAGTGGCGAATAGATTAATGAGTGCTTTCCTAATGGATGTGTGGATGGGATGAGAGGTGGGAACTTAAGAGCAGCTCCCTGATGACCCCTGTGAATGGGGAAGGTCCAAAAGGTCATGGATAGCTGCTTCTCAGCAAGTGAGGCCATTCTTTGTTTAATTCCCAATGGGGACCCTGAGGGAATCTTGACCACGCTGTGCCTTGTTGAGGATGAGGAGTGTATGAGGGGGGGTGGGGAAGTTTTGTGGGGGAATGCGTCAGGACTCGTTCCCATCTATCTTTTTAACGGGAATGTGGGGGTGTGTGGGATATGCTTACCATTTTGTTCTTTTTTTGCCCCTGTACCAAGCTCCTTTGTAATCCTTGACCTTCCCAGCCCTCTCATCCTTACTTTGAGATCTGGAGTGCTGAATAATTCACAGATTTCAGTCTTTAAAGATATTTAGGTTTGGTTCTACATGTATACTCTTGACTCTTGGCAGAGTTTTGTTTTGTGAACAGTGTTAGTCGGCAGCCAAGGTTCTGGGATAATGATCAGAAGACTTTGTGAGTTAAAACCCTAGGATTACCAGATATCTGCTGTCCTGTAGATCAACTTTAAGTTAAACCCTCTTAACCCTCAACTTTTTTTTTTGCCTGTATATTTGTATTGGATCCTGTCTGATCCTATTATTATTTTTTTAAGTTTGTTTGTTAGAAGCCAGCAATGTTCGACATTCTGATCGTTCTCAACAGTGATGCTACGTTAAAATTTTGTGTATTGTTGGCCTTATAGTGTGGCAATGTGAACAAATCCAGAATCAGTAGTTTGGCATTTTTTTGTTTGCCTTACAATGCGTGCAATTTTGGTGTATTTTATTTCGATTGCATACTGCTCCATATTCAATCACAGAGCAAACATGTTCTTTAAATTAAATCACCAGTGTAGGAGTTTTGCTGTTCGAGATTAAAATGGAAATTGTCAGCAACACTACTGTTTGTTTTTTTTTTTTTTTTATATGTGCCACGTAACACCTGCGTACACATAAGGAAATGTATTTAATGTGTCTGAGCATCTTTGAAATTGAAAATTTCAACGCAGATGGTACAGGCATCACCTCCAGCAGTGTACAGTGCCAAACTCCCCATACCCCAGAACATCAATTTATGGCATAAGATATGGACCCAATTCAAATCTGATGATTGCTACTTGGGCCGTTGTATGAAATTCCATGCAGGCAACATTTTGCCAAAGATGTGCAAAGACAAAAGGAACAACAATGTGAAGGGCAAAATGAGTGCAAAAATACGACTGACTGAATTTTTTTCCCAAACGGAAACATGATACAAACTGACCCCTGGCCCAGAAAACGATCACCGAAGCAAACCGTGAAAGATCCCTAGCATAATGTTGACGTAACAAAGCAACCCGCTAGTAACTTACAGAACATTTAGTACTAAAGTTGCTTGAAGCTTGACATGGACTTTTTTTTACCAAATCTGACATCATTAGCTTGAAGAATGGCTGTGCTGAATGAAAGCGATGAGCAGATGGAGTGCACTATGATAAGCCTTGGTGTGTAGCACACAAAAGCAGAAAGCCTACTCCATCTCCATCTGTTCCTCACAAGGTTCTTTCTTTGATCTTGTCAAAAGATTCTGAATATAATCTTATTCTGTAAAAATAATAATATAATCCACTTCTTTAAAATCTCAAGGCCTGTTGTTCCTACCTGCTTTATTTTCCTGGCTGTGGTTTCTGATGGCTCACAAACCTTTTTATGGATGCCATAAAAGTACTGTCTTGTTTAGCTGAGAAACATAGCAGCAGGGTGGCAGTGGAGATGTCATTTGCCCTCCGTGTTCCAATGCTTACGGGTATGAGATAGCACCTCGTAGTCCGCAAACTGCAGGAGCAGGCGATTACTACCAATAGACCAATTCCTTCCTCAGTCGAACTATAATTTGCACTTCTTTCAGAATTCTATAGCAATTAAAGAGCCTATACTTTATTATCGTTGGCTTTGTAGGGTTCATATAATTGTTTTTGCAGCACAAGCAGGTCAGACATGTTCTCGGACCATCTCCAGCAACTTGGCTGTGTAATTTGTTAACTTTTAATTGAAAAACATCTCCTCCGCATCCCTGGTGTGCATGCTTATCGATTGCTGTATTAAGACCCGAGGCAATTGAATGCGTGCTCACACTCGGATGTGAACGTCCGTGACTTATCAGAGAGAAAGAGCAGGAGAGAGACGGTCAGTGGCGTGGTTTTCAGACACGCATTGTCTACATGGACCGTCTGAATCTGAAATGCCAGCAGATTGAGTGATTTTTTTTGAGCAGGTTCTCATTGATTTGCTACTGCAGTCTCAGGGGCAAGCTGCTGTGTAGTTTGGTTTGTCTATTTAAAATGAGAAAGAAAGATACGATTGAGAGTCTTTCCAACAAAGAATTTTGGGTCCATAATACAGGAAAGCATTACGGCATGTATGATAAATTCTATTTCTACAATACGAGATCTGTATGGTGATATCTAGGTTTGTTCACAAACTGCCAGCAGTTCAGGAGTTTTGCATTTAAAAAAAGTTTGACGGCACTTTATAAAATATCTACAAATGGATAAAAGTATAATAAAAAAAACTCTTTCTATTTAATTTTAACATGTATTTATTTAATTCTACATTTATTTTTAAATGTAACATTAACATATTTATTTGTTTGTTTGTTTGTTTATTTATTTATATTATACTAAATTTATTGTATTATAAAACATATGACAAAAAAAGCATACTGTAAAATAATATCACTATAATATTATTTCATCATATCACCCAACCCCAGTCTGTCGATATTAAAAAAAACAAAACAAAAAAACAATACTTTATGCTTCTAGTCATAAAGGCACCAGAATCTGTTCACCTGCATCACAAGACAACGCACTCACATGATGTACATTCTTAAGCTCCAATTGAAAACCTCATCAAACCAAAGCCGCCTTTCTAGTCGGGGCAACACGGATTTATAGAAAATCCATCGAGATATTCGGACCAGTAGCTCTTTGCCGAGTCGAGTGTAATCAGTATGATTGAACGAGTGTACTCAAAGATGACCCCTCACAGCCTCAACATTTTTTACCAAAGTCAAAGTAATTCCTAGATGACTTTGCTTTTCTCTTTTACGCCATATATATATACACATACACGTATATACATATACACAATTTTCCTAGATAAAAGGCTTGTGCGCAGCGAGGTACGTACACCGTGCAACCCAGGCATTTTATTCAGATAACTGGTGGGTGGGTGCGGCTCTGTGTCTAATGATTGGCAGTTGAGGGAAGCCTTTATGGAGGAGTGGGTGTAAGACGTTCTGCAGATGGTAGATTCCGAGGCTGTTGCTGTGGAAACAGGGGGAGCAGAGGTATTGCGTGTGTGATGCACACACACACAAATGGTGGTGGGTGGCTTACTTAAGGATTCTGAGAGAGAGTGGGAGCGCCTGCCTGGCCCCAAACTCGCTGTTCCTGTTGCATAATCTGTAGGGCAAAGAAAAAAGCTTGATGGATCGATTAAGCTTTAGGGCTTAATTGTCATTTTTATGTCCTTTAAAACGGTAGCGTGCTCGCTTTAGTGAGATGAGCCGAGCTACGTGTGGGCAGTGAGGACTAGCAGGGATAACCTCGCCTTCATGCTCGCCTCCAGTTCTCACTCTGTGTTCGTTAACGTCTTCTTGTTTTCGCACGTCTCCTTTCAGGTTCTCCTTACTATGACAACGTGAGGCCACTTTGTTACAGCGACTCTGATGCGGTGCTCCTTTGCTTCGATATCAGCCGTCCCGATACGGTCGAGAGCGGACTCAAGAAGGTAATGAGTTAACGCTCTGAAATTCCCATCGTCATGTGACTGTCCTCTAGCTTTCAGTTTCTTTATGATATCGAATAAAAGTGATTCCTTTCAAAAAAACACTTGTACTTGTAAGGTCTTAAATACACCTAAGTCTTCATCGTCAGGTGGGAGTACACACTCACAGGGCATAACACACACAAACACTCATTCACACACAGGTAATATGTAGCATAATAGGCACCTCCACCTACCATGAGGAAACTGGAAAATTAAGAGGAAGACTTTTGCTATCAGAAAATAGCAAGTATAATGACCTTTACTTATTAATGCTAGGTCAGTTCTGCTGGAGTAAACTTGTGTATTTCTGTTTGTCTTTCCGTAGTGGAAGGCCGAGATCATGGACTTCTGCCCCAACACACGGATTCTGCTTGTCGGCTGCAAAATTGACCTTCGCACGGATGTGTGTACACTGATGGAACTTTCCAATCAGAAGCAAACGCCAATTACCCAAGAGCAGGTGTGGTGTTTATTACAAGATTTGAGTGATTGTACTTACTAGATTTTATATAAGCTAAACTATGATAACTAGTTGATGCCAAAATGACGAGACAAAGATGTTTCATTAAAGATCGAAACGTTCTGGTGTAGCTGCAGGTCTTTGTTTCAGCCAAATAAGAGAATAAAGCTAATAGATGTTTTAAGATGCGGAGCTGATAAAACGAGACTGGTGCTTTCAACTCTGCTGCCACCCTCAAAATTCACCTACTTAAAGGTAGGGTCTCCGTTGTTTGAAAGCCAATGTTGACATTTGAAATCACCAAAACATACACGCGCCTAACCCAAATGGGTCCCACCCCTGTATTGATGGCTCCGCCCCACACATACATACGCAACCCAGGCAACTAATGGAAAGAAATGTGTCTTTATCATAGCTGAAGGGAAGAACAATACGATTGCAGAAGCAAAAATGACACACAAGCATAATCATGCAAAGGACGGCATATATTAGTTCTGTGAAACAAAGTAAAACCAACGTTACTCACCTATCGAGAAGGAAAAAAGCACCTTGGCGTCTTAAGTAAAGTTGGCCGCATATTCACAGATCGGAGTTTCCGAGTCAATAACTCCTGAGCTAAACGCTGTTGTAGCTGCCTCTCTACATTACTACGATAGAAAAGAGGTGTTATTTGTGTAGTAACAGCGTTTAGCCAAGGAGTTATTGACTCGGGAAACTCCAATCTGTGAATATGCGGCCAACTTCCCGCTCCTTCAGTTCTCTCCAGCGCTGGAAAGCTGATCCTATATTAACACGTCCTACTTCTTGCCTTATCGTAAGCATTTCTTCGCTTTCTTTCTTTGTTTTTATCCTCCATGTCAATGTTAAAACCGCTTTCTGCTAATGTCACACATGCGCACTGAACACACTCTCCGCCCATATTGACAAGACACGCCCCTTTCTGCTCATTGGCTACACGTTAGTTTTGTATTTTAGTTTTCGGGCCGACTCAGTTTTCTGAAGCATTTCTCAAACAACGGAGACCCCACCTTTAAGTTCAAGAACTGATCAAAAATACATAGCAACATATCTCTCCTCTGCTTCGTCCCAGGGTTCAGCCATGGCCAAGCAGCTGGGGGCTGAGGCGTACCTGGAGTGCTCAGCCTTCACATCAGAGAAGAGCATCCACAGTGTTTTCCGCACCGCGGCTCTGGCCTGCGTCAACAAGCTTCAACCCCTGGCCAAGTCCAGCCCCAACCGCCGCCTCTCCAAACGCCTCCTCCATCTGCCCAGCCGCTCCGAGTTGCTCTCGTCCACCTTCAAGAAGGAGAAGGCCAAGAGCTGCTCAGTCATGTGAGCAGTGGGTTAGCCCTCCTCACACCGCGAGCTTCTCCATCCCCGTGCTTTAGTCCGGGGAAGGGGGGTGGGTTAAACGATGTCCTCATCGCTGAAGGCTTCATCCGGGAATCCTTCCTCACCCCCCGACAACATGCATTTCAGAACAAGTGGACACTTTGCTGTCCGCTTTGTCCTGATCTCTACACCAGTGCATACCTGTCTTACACAGTACAGTATCTTGCTTTTCTCGATCGAGGTTTGATCATCAGCTGTCATC
Source organism: Tachysurus vachellii (assembly GCF_030014155.1). Taxonomy (NCBI): domain Eukaryota; kingdom Metazoa; phylum Chordata; class Actinopteri; order Siluriformes; family Bagridae; genus Tachysurus; species Tachysurus vachellii. The sequence goes on along the minus strand of NC_083478.1, from coordinate 5,988,073 downwards.
CCTTCATTCTTTGCCGTGTTAAGAGAATTTGTGGTCCAACTTAGAAATAAGGAACCAGTGTTAAGCATATGAGCTTCAGTAAAATGACATAAATGTGACAGTGACAATTGGCTATTGAGTGTCAAATACAATCTTTTAAAAAAATAATTTAAACATATAGAATATGTACAAAAGTGTGTCCGGTTAAGGAAGCTGTGTAAGGATCAGGTTATTATAGAGGTGTTAGAGAAAGAGGTTGTTGGCCACGAAGGCTTTATCTGGCATTATAATGCTGACTGAATTGGCTGCTGTGCAGACTGGATACTGTAATTCTGTTGGAATCTGACTAATGTTGGGCTTTCTTGTACAGCCGAACATTAAAATATGGTCGAACGTTGTATTTGATGAAGTAACGGAGGGGTCATGGGCTAACAAATTTGCAGCCAGCGATTTTCCGAAAGCAACCAAAGACAAGCTTACTATCCCCTCTGAGTAAATACCACATGATATAAATGTCTCTCCATTTGAAGAGACAATAAATAATTGCCCAAGTGAACAAGAGAAAAAGAGAGAGGTGTAACTGCTGGCCCATGGGTACATGAGTCTCCTACATCGTGATGATGGAGAGCCATGTATCTGTGAGCCTTGAGGGAACTCCAAATCATCCAATATCAAGCTGAATTGGGCTTCAGAAACAATTTAGTTTCTCAAGGATGATTTTATTTTCCCAGGCAGCCGTTGTAGCACCGTGTTGAAATGTACTCAGTTCAACAAGGCTTCGAAAATCAACCCGCAACGTATGCAGACGAGATTGTCTTTTGATCAGCTTTTTAGTAAATCTACATCTTCACATGTCATTTCTAATGGGTTTTATACACATTTCCTAAGATCCTTGATGTAGCACTCCATCTTCTCCTTCCTGTGTACAGGTTTTCCTTTGCCTTGTTGACCGACCTGGTCCTCAGAAGTCTGAAGACAGACTTTCGCTCCAGCTCGGTACATATCTAAATATGGCTCCTTCTAAATAAATTCTTAAGCTTGGACCGTTTTTGTGCAGTGCTGCTCTCGAAAAATCTGCTTTTAACCACAAAGCAATAACGATTGACGTGCTTGTGACGCAAAGTATTTAGAGTGGCAATAAGAAAAAACCCGCTTTGTGATTATAAACGTCATGCAACAGCTTTGTGGACGTGCGTGGCTGTGCCTCCATTACCGCTGTAAAAACAAGCCAGTCTTATCGTAATTCTGTTGTAGCAAGGGTTGTTTTGTGGAGTAAACCTGTGTCACAAAGTAATGTCGGATTTATGAACAACCCAATCATTCAAGTACAACACGTTAATGTAACATTTCTGGGCAGGAAGGTATATGGGCTTGGGATAGGTGACCGCTCTACGGATGTTGACAAGCAGTCGAGATGAGCATGAAGGGGCTTTCTTGGGTCTCTGAATTCAGGCAGTTTTAACGTATGAGAAAATCGGTAGCACTGTCTAGGAAGCCTGCTTTCATAAATGATGATAAATGTGCTTAGAATTCGATGTAATGATTCCTTGTAAGCATTTTTGTCAACTCTAATAAAATATTGTATAATCAGAGTGTTTATTATAAGAAACCATGTGGCATGCAACTGTCAATACTGTGATTAAAAAATTAATTGTATCTAGTAATGTCTGGTAATATATAGTAATAACACTTCCAATTTTGTCCTAGAATTGAAGACCAACATGAAGCACCTAGCTATTAACCTCTTTTCTACTGCTTTATCCCAGATAAATAATATAGCTAGCTAATGCAAGTAGCCAACATTAAAAGCATAAATGCATGAACATTGGCATACCCGATCTGAAAAAAAAAATGGTATTGAGTCATCCATATTTAGTGCTTGTTACGACAGGTATAGAGCATTAGACCAGAGTTATAGCTTTAGAGTGAAATTTATTCTAAAATGAGCTTCAGGCGCTGACCAGACGGAGCTAATAAACAAAAATCAAACTAAACCCTTCTACTTAACGAAAGTAAAAAAAAAAGAAATTTCTTATTTAAAGAAAATGCCAATTACATTCTCTATACATTTCACAGACAAAGGAAATTTCAACAAAGAAAACAAGTAAAATAGTCTCAGAACTATGCTAACACAAATAGTTATGTACGTAAAGTACATTAATCTAATATAACACACACTTACACACAAAATAGACATAGACAGCAGACCAACTGGGGTTGTAAAGTGCTTCATATGTATTTCCTTGACTTTTTTGTGCTCATTTTCTAGGTGAAATTAGAACCTGGACGATACGTAAAACACAATACAGTATGACGTTTTCAAAGCTCCGTGGCTTCGTTACAAGTGTTCATGAAAACTGGTTATTTTTCTTAGACGCTACAGGTCCTTGTAGATCCTGAGGGGCGGAGACTTGTAAAAATGGGCGGGATCACTCAAATGTTAAACCCAATATTATGAAGAAGAAAAGAAAAGATTTTACTTACCGGTTGCACCACTAAGTTTTATATATATATATATATATATATATATATATATATATATATATATATATATATATATATATATATATATATATATATATGTATATATATATTACGTTACAGAAAGAAAGTTAACAGTTACAACATATTTTCGAGGACTTTATAAATATGTTCTGGGACATTAGGGTGTATAAACTGCTTACAAGGAATGATTACAGAGCTTGACCTACAAAATACTGATAAACACAGTTAGAAAAAATTATGAATATGGGTTTCTGAGAAAGTCCTGCCTACTGATGATGGCTTAAAAGGATGAAAATGAAAGATTTGGGGGTTTTGGGATGAAATTTAACAGGCTGGTCCTGTTTAACAAGAAGATTGGTGAAATTATGAAGTAAATCTTTCTTTCTATGTCCATTATTTTGGTCACCCAGCATCAGTAAATCCTACATGGTCCCTCAGCGGTCATGTGTGCTTTCAGGAGGTGATTGTGTGAGCTATTATTCTTTGGTCACACACTGAATTATTCTGCATTGCCTAGCAACAATTCAAGTAAAGAAAGCGCAAATGCCTCTTTGAGTGACTTCACATGACTCGCCACACACACACACACACACACGATTTTATTGAATTTCCTGACGCGACACTCAAAAGGTTTTTTCATGATCAAATCTGTTTTTTTTTTCAGCTTTGGGTTGTTAAGAGATGCGCTCATCTAAAACCGTATCGTTTCCTGTTGTTCCACCGTGACGCTGACGTTGTGTACTAGTGGGCACAAATATATTTAAAGCATGTCTTCTAACAATGACCAGTTGTACATATCTTCTTTTATAATCTTTGTAAGACATCGAAAACAATGTCATGATCTAAATATTTGTTCTTGTTGTTGGTTGACAAATATGTGTTGTGATTGATGTAAAATAATTCAGTCCTATTTATTTGAATACGATATCGATTTTCTTTTGGGTTTTACATGTAACTTTTTTCTTCAGAGAGTTATTTTTGACATTATTTTTGTTCCTCATTTCTTACTCGTCTTTCCAGTAATAAAGCTTGCCTTGTATGGCATTCATGAAACATGTCTTTGCTGTCATCTTTACTGATTAGTTGAATTTTTTTTTTGGAGAATTTTGACGTGCACATTTATCACAGCTGGCATTCTTAATGACTACAAACAACATGTGTCCGTGAGGTGCATATGAAGCAGCTGCAATTAATGACCAGGCATATTTACCTGAGAGAGAGAGAGCGAGAGAGAGAGAGAGAGAGAGAGAGAGAGAGAGAGAGATCAATATAATGGACACTGAAAGAATTTGGAAGGAAATTTAGCTGTGCATGGAGGCACGTCCTTATCACGAAAATCTCCAACATGACCCTAAACAAAGCAGGACTTAAAGCAGGTGAAACCAAATGGAATGATGACACGACACATCCCAGAACATGAAGGAAGGATTTTTCTTTGCATAAATGAACCAAAATGACAATGAAAGGGCTCATTTGTTAATCAGATAAAGAAAGCCACACTCAGCTTGCACTTGACTATAGAGCACAATATGCCATCATCATCATCATCATCATTTATTTATTTATGAGTGTAATTCAGAGAAAAATGGAGAGAAAATTAAAGGGATAATTAGATGAGGGGCACGCTTTGAAACATCTCTAAAAACAACCGATAGACTGGACACGCTGGGAATCGACTATACTTAATTACATTTAAAATGGAAATGTATGACCTGTTTGGCTCTAAATTAAATTTCACTTGCTGATCAACTCATCCGTGGAAACGACATCCATTCAAAATCCATCGACCACACACACACACGTACACACACACACACGCACACGCACACATTACATTACTGTATTAGATTTTAGATCAAATGAACTTCATCACTTCCAAAAAATGAAAGCCTTCCAATGGGCCTATAATTTGCGAGTCATGATTTTAATTAAACCATCAGCAATTTTAAACTGCTCTTATCTTGATCTTAATTTTTGGCGTGCGTTCACTTGGAAAAAAGAAAGGGGAGAAATAGCAGGGGATGCATGTGATTGATTAAATCCCATGCTGTGTTTTAATGAAGATTTGTTCCATGGTCTAATACATTCCCAGTTCAGCACATTGTAAGGTATTTGCACTTTTTTCTGTTGTTGATGGTCACACATGAGCGTATAGTGATACGTCACCTAATACACTAAAAATGTACACTTCCCCAAAGTCTTATTTATTCAAATCTTCAGATTTGTTCAGATCAACGCTGCTTTTGACTAGTGCCATGGACTCTGAACACATACAATATGTTTAGAATTTAATGCACATGGAATAAACACATACTTCTCAGTCTATTCCTTTTTAAACACGCTATTTTCAACTAAATTTTGGTCCGTTCAAAATAAAAGAGTAAATAAAATGCTAAATCTGTGAAAACGTACTGCATCTCTAACCCAGTTGCTTCAGTAGTCTCTGGTCTGATGAGCTGCTTTCTGAGAAATAACTGACATAAATGCATATCTATAGATAAATCACTACAAAGGGTCAAACCAGAGTTAATGAAGTGCGGGAAATTTTTTAAATTCGCTGATTTGTTCGAGTATTTTTGCAGACACTCGGTTAGATTTATCATTTCATGATCCCTGGTCTATATAGTAAATAGTGAACGAATGAATGTAGTGATTTCAGATCCATTTGCACTCAGACCCACACACACTGTATACTGGTCTGTAGCATTTAATGTTACTGTCTTGTCGTGCATTGTATTGTTTGTTTGCACCGTCTATTGTCTTGCACTGTCTTTTATCTTGCACCATGTGGACTTGCTGTGAATAGGTCAATTTAAGCCCTTAGTTCCGTGTTGTCTTACGCAGCTCTGTGTCTTTATGAAGCACGAGGGTCGTGGAGAGACGATGTTTCATTTGTCTACGTACCGCATCAGATATATACGGTTGGAGCGCCAATAAAAGCTTCCTGACTTGACTCGACTTAAGCGATGCATCCATGCACTATGGATGATCACGACAGATGTGTTGGGGGATGGGAGTGGGGTGTTGTGGGGCGGGGAAAGAGCAGGGCAGGGTGACAGGCAACAGATAATATAGTAGCAGTGTTGCTGCAGGATGGTGAGCTCACAGAGACATGGTGCAGCTTCCAGAATGTCTGTGTACAACACGATGTGTGTATCCAACTGTCTTACACACATTTCTATGTCAAGATGGCAGCGAGCAGAGAAGCAACGGGCCTTTCGATGCTTTTTATGTGTTTTTGATTTTTTTTTTTGTGCGCTTATGCTATACTTATTATATCTAAAAGATGATTCATTCGCCATGTGATCACATATTATTCAAACCATGTTACAGGTTTATTTGAGGTCATAAACAATACACATCTATGTTTCACATGAAATGTAAAACGACATGTTTTTTGTCCATAAGGAAGCTATGAAGACATCCACAGAACGCCACATGAGGTCTTTCCTAGCAGTGGCCATCTATAAAACTCTATACCTCTTCTCCCATCAGTAGGGAACAGAACTGACACTATGAATACTGACAGTATCACTGGGCCATTATATGCACTATCACTATTTCACAGTCATTACATGTACATTACTATTGTACAATATCATAATATGAGCAGTATTTGTTATACGTTTGTATACGTTTTGTAAATATAGAATATTTCAGTTATATTTCATTTATATTTCATTATATTTATTCCTCTTGTAATCTGAAGCAGTCACTGGCACAAAGAATTTCCTTTTTAAGCAATTTGATTTATTACAAGACATTGAAATTAAGGTGCTAATTCAGGATATAAGCATCACATCACATATTCCCGTATTTATAAAGTTTTCAGATTGAAACGCCTGCACAGGTGGCCTTAAGATCCATGCGGTGTGTTGTTTTGGCACTCTGATCCATCCTATCAGCCAGTTGGAGTCTCAATTTCACACTCTCTCGGCCCTTTCAGACACGGTGGGACAAGAGCCACATCTGTCTGTCTCAAGACGTGGCATCTGGGGGGGTGTAGACGGCTGGAAGTGGCCAAGGCGGAAGCGCTGCCAGCAAACGTGTGTGAAAAGTGAAGACCTCATCTCTACCAGCCAGAAATGTCATGCTAAACCCACAGGGGAATTTTACAGATCAAAACTCTGTGTATGATATTCCCAGTTAAATCTGTTTCTGTGGACGTCAGGAGACTGAAATTTGGAGACTCGATTGTAAATAATCTCAGGCATATTAGTGTCTGATCCAGTGCATATCCAGTACAATAGCTTAATATACGTGATTGACAATTTGCTTTTAACATCAACATCATCAACGTCATCAGCAGCAGCATCTTTGCTGTATTAAGAGAACTGTTTGTTTGCCTCACTGTTTCTTTGCCTAATCCATTACACACCATGCTAAATGTAGCCGCCTGTCCTACACCAGTGGCGCTAGTCGGCCCTTGTCAAAATCCATTTGGCCAATTGTGCATGCTAAATTAAACTGAAGCAGAGAGAGAATTCCTGAAATAACTGTTCTGGCTAGTGAAAAAGAAACCTAAATAGGCAAAACAAGAAAATAAGGAAACACAAAAACTCAAATTTATGAAACTTTGCTTCATTTGCTCAACTATTTCATGCACAGTTAATGTCGCTAGCTCAACCTCTCTAATAAAACAATCATTTTAGCATGCTAAAAAAACACACATTTAAAGGCAGAGGCTAGCTTTCTAACAATACAATTCTAGACTGTACAAAAAAAAAATTATTTATTTGGGAAAAGAATTGCATTTTTGGAAGTGGAAATATCTTGAGCTAGTATGACCTATTTTAAGATTACAATAAACTAAATGTAAGATTTTTAACCTGGACATTATTTTTTACTAATTTCAAGCTGCAAATTGTCTTTTTTTTTCTTTTTTACAAGATCATTTCCACTGTCTAGATGTATCGCTGAATAGAACAAAACTATTTTAAGCTTGAAATAAAATCCTAAATTATCGAATATAATACAATTTTTGTATTTTTCAATATTTTACTATTTTAGTTTTTGTAAACTAGCATTTTTTGTTGTGAAATTCTTCTTCCGTCTGTGATTTTATTGTTGAGTTTTATTCAAATATTAGTATTGGAATCTTTTTTGAAGGGTTCATATGACTAGGAAAACACCCATGTGTTGGATTCTTTTTTGTTGTTGTTGATTGTTTTATTTTTTATTTAGCTTGCAAAATTCGAAGGATCGAAGGTTCTCCTCAACAAATTTGCCATAGAGAGAGTGAATGACTGTGTGCCTTTCACATTCGGCATCCTTTCATCTTCAGTGAATAGATGTTTATATAATTCACTGATAAATTTATTTGCATGTGGTTTTAGCACTACAGAAAGCAGAAAATGGTAAATAGCTAAACTGTGGATGTGGTAGATCTCTGCAAAGTGTAAGAATGCGTTCAGGTCCAAGACTTGCCAGAAGACATGTACAGATCAGTTGAACTCGAGTTTTATAATACTTAACAATATTTAACAATATTTGAAAGTGTTAACACCATGTAACGTGTTTCAGTGGACCTGCAGCTGACATGGTTGAGCTATCTAATCCTTTCTGATGCCATCCTTGAATACACACTTGCTAGAATTATTCATAAGGAAAGATTGCTTACAGAAATTTAAAACACAACATTAATTGATTGTGAAATAACTTCTGCATTGTTAGGATTGTTTTACACACTTACTTACTTTACTTTATTGTCCCCAAAGGGGAAATTCCTTTCCACAACACTGCATTTGTTCGACACACAACAGAAACATAAACAGTCATAATACACTACATGTCAAGAAACATTCAGAATAACACTCAGCGATGTCTGTTGTTAAGATACTTAATGACTGAGGGAATCAGGCTTCTTCCAGAGCGGGCCCTCCTGCACCTCAGAGGCCTGTACCTGCGCCCTGAGGACAGTGGGGCTAGATACTCATTTAGTGGATGTGTGGAATCCTGTTCTATTGAAATGGCAAAGCGTCCAATAGTTGTGTTATTGAGTTCTATAAGGTTAGGTGTTGGAAGACCTATAACTTTTGCAGCAATATTGGACACCTTTGTGAGTTCATCATATTTTTTGATGAGTTTGTCATATTTTTAACAGAAAGCATGCCGAAAAAAACAACACAGCTACAGTTACACAGCTATGGTCATGCACACACACACACACACACACACACACACACACACACACACACACACACACACACACACACACACACACACACACACACATAGACACAGGTGCTATGTGGGTCAAGGCTAGCTTAACAGTAAACATGAACAAGCTCAAGCTCACCTATTACTCACTCACAGGGTGAAGATAGAGGCAATGGAGCACATATGCCAGCAGTCACAGCAAATTAGGGCAACATCTGGATGGGCACAGGGAAAGGAAATGCTCACTCAGGCATGAGTGACACCTTCAGGGTGGGATTAAGGGGTACTAGTTGCCGCAGTCCAGTGGACAGCCAAGATAGGCTTTTGTTTATATTTTTTCTCTATAATTATTTAAAATGTTAATGTTTAATTACTTTTGGCTTACTGATATAAATTATATACCTTTATGGCGTTTGGGTCAAACTTGTTAACAGACACCAAAAGGTTCATTCTGAGTGTTTCTATCATCCACTTGTCTTTAAGTAGGTCAAGACCTTAGACTCTTTTTACACTCTACAAAAATTCAAACATGTCAAAGATGGAGCAAATATCTCGTGGTTGTTTGAAAAAGCTCAGAAAATCTATTTGAAATAAATATTCTATTTACTATTAAAATAAAAAAAGACGCAACTTGAAACGATCATATATGATTATCGAATTATTAGATAACCGCTTAACTAATAAACCTGTGTGCTAAGTCAGCTAGCTAGCTAACTTGGCTAACATTAATGGTTGACCTTAGTGTTTTGATTATACCATGAAGTTACTGAGAATGTGATCATGTTAAATAAACAATGCAAATTAGTTCACTACCAGTTAAAGAGCTGCATATATGTAAATCCTGGTGTAAAGGTAATGCTTGGTTTATTTTAGTTATTAGTTAACAATTATTATATTGTTCTACTGTACACTGGGGCAGAATGATAGCATCGCCGCCTCACAGTTGAATTCAGCTGAGTTCAGTTTATTGTCTATGTGGAGTTTTCTTCACATGGGATTCCTCCAGTTTCCTTTGAAATACACACCTGCAGTTGGATTCACTGTTAAATTGCATGTAGTTGTAAATGAATGTCGCCTGCATGGTGCTCTGTGAAAGACATTCAGTGTATTATAGCTTCACATCCAGTAGTCTCGAGATCCACCCCCTACTGGAGACGGATGATTTGAATTATTCCACACCTTCTATTTTATTGGCTCAAGATGATGTTTGCTTTAACAGACATCATTTGTGAACAAAAGGTTAGCACAGTCTAAATAGAAGTGAAGTAACATTTCTTGGCTCTAAGGACTCTACTGTGCAGACACGGTGGCATTATCGGTTCGAAAAAAGGTTCCCTGCTTCAAAGTAAACAGTCAGCATTCAACACAGCAAGTGCAGCTCTTTATGGCTTTATTGCATGAGCAGAAGAGCAGTGCACCTCAGTGTGTGCTGGATCAAAGCAGCAGGCAGCACACTCATGTCCAGATCTCTGTTCTGCTCTGAGTTTTACTTCTGTTGCTTTGTGTGTGTGAACATGTGTACATATGTGTGTGTGTGTGTGTGTGTGTACCACCTGTGGTGAAGAAGCAAGCATCGCTCTCTGATTACTGATGAGCTGTCTGCCTCTGCTGCATGCCCACAGACACACATATGCACACACACACGCACACTCTTTGTCTCACACACTCACACACATATCCACAGACACACTCTGGGTATGCCGCAGTGCAGCGCCCAGCCAGCACCTCCACAGCCATCCATTTCCCTCCAGGCCACTGTTTCTGTCTTCTTTTTTGGCATGTGATGGCAGAGCGATTTGCCTCAAATCAAATTTCACACATACACACACACACACACACACACACACACACACACACGCACATGCTCAATAGTTTGTGCAAATGTGTTTGGTGCTTTAAGATGTTAAAATGTGGTAAAACATATCTGAGGTCTTCATAAAGATTCTGTTTTTCTATTTTGTTTCACCTCAATAGTTTGATATGACATTTGTTATTGCACCCCCATTTGTGGTTGTGTGCGTGTGCTGCAGGCAGGCTAATGAGGCATATAGCGCTCTCTGCCTAACGCGTGCCCTCGTTTTACCCCGATAAATATGAATATTAATCAAATCTACAGAGCAACAATGAATCATTTCCAATAAAAAAATTTAATTCGGCACAACAATGAAGATGCTGCACCTCAGTGTAGAGCTGATAATCGCAAGGCGCATATTATTATTATTCAAGCAAGTTATTATCATAAAAAACTGAACAACAAAAATATTCTTCTTTTCTTTGAGCCTGAATCCTCATTGTGTTTCAAATCACGTCGCTGTTCTATTTACCACACAGTTGCCATCACAACACGCCGATGCCGAGCGGTAATTCACGTTATATAATTATCACACTACAGAGCTTCGGCATGTCTCTCCGGCTCTGAGTGTTGGTATTTAATTCAGCCACAAGTCTGCTGACCTTGGCCTTGATCCGCATGCTTGTGAGGGTTATTTAGTGCATTTGTTAACATTAACAAACCATGAATTTTGGCAGGAATACACAATAAATAATGTTCACAAAGTAATTAATACTGTAGTAATTGATATGCAAATGTTAACTAACTAGGCTCTCAGAATCTTATTTCATTCAGCCTCAATTATCAATTTCACTAAGAAGGCGTTAAGTAAGGAATGAAGCAGGATGAGATATGTGGTTAAAGAAAAATAATCAACATAGGTGTCATGTGACGCATGATCGTTTGCTACCCAGAATGATTATTTTCCGATAATCATGGTTCGATTAAATATATTTTAAATCCTTACACAATTTTCCCCTAACGAGCAAGACAGTGGCGATACGAGACAGAAACCATGAGAGAATCCATCATCATCTGTGTGACACCGGATAGTGTGATTATAAACAAAAAAAAACAGTAAATTCATTTTAGTCATAGCATGAAGTCTATTTTGTTGAAGTTATCAGCTGTTAACTGAAAGAGATTTGAGTGCAAACCTGAAAATCACAGAAAATGTGGAAATCACAGCCTGAAGCCATTTTCTTTGTTTCTCTTCTTTGTTTCCCTTCTTTTGTTTCCCTTAACCCTCTCTGCTTGCATCATGACTGACACTGCACTAGGACCCCAACTATCAAAGCTGTGATACAGTATGCGAAGAAAAAGACTTTTACGATGCTGTAATGTATATGTGAGAAAAACAAAACGATTTCGTTGAATATCCGCAGATCAAGTTAGTTCCTGTTTCTTGTTTTCTCTCCATTTCCAGGAGTAAATAAGAGAAAGGTTTCACCCAAAACCACAAAGCCTTCCATCCTGAAGATAAAACGTGCCATAAAACGTTACCTCTAACTGTTACAAAGTGCTGATACGGAAGACTTGCTTCAAAAAATGTTCAATAAACTGATTAATATTTTCACAGGAAGCTTATTAACCATATTAAACAGTTCACTGGCATTTCATTCTGCCGGTAGGACAGAAATCGATTTATCAGACATTTTCAATGGACATTTAACAGAATTTTAGTGGGTGAAGATTTATTTTAGATGCTGATGAACAAGCACTGCACCTCAGAAAGCAGAAATAGGTTTGATATCACCATTTACTTATATGATAAAAAAAAAAACCTAGCTTTTTTTGTTTTGTCCTGAAATGATTTATGCATATATTGTGCCTAGTATGCTAAGTAATAACTGAAATACAAAAATACTAATTATTAAAGCCCTGAGTGTGTTTTAATATGAGTCATTAACCAACACTGTGGAGTGTGACATGACAAAGACATTCTGTGCTAAATATGGACACAAATTCTGGTATATAGCCTCTGCACTTAATAATTACAGACAAATGTTTAAACTTCTGTCCAATCAGAATTGAGAATTCAATACTATGGTGTAAAATTTAAGCTGCTGACTTCATTTGTATTTTTGTTATCTTTCAATCACAAATAATACAAATGTTAATAACTATTTTAAAAATTCAGGTTGAACATCCCAGTTTGTTAATATTTGCCAATAGTGTAATTAATGCTAGCCAAGGAAACGCTAGTTAATGGAAAGTCTTACTTGTTCATTTAATGGTTCCTGGAACACAAAATCATTTCTGCGTTATGATGACACATCCAAACCTCTCGATCTGTGAGTCAAAAAACATGTTTGAATGAGTCCAACAGGTCTTTGCATTAAATCCTGACTTGGATGAGCAATTATATGACTTAAATGAATTATATAAATTAAATGACTTTTAGCACGCTAGTCATTTTCTTCTGAGTGTATTCATATGCGTAATTATGCATGTAAATCAAATTTTATTTGTCACATACACATACGTACAGAGTAAGACATGCAACGAAATGCTTTTTACGTCTGTCCGGTATTCAAGCATAAAAAGGAATGGAATTAAGGATAAAAATAAAACCAAAAGGAGGTAGATAAATAAAAAGTATAAACTATATAAAACTCAAAAATATATGTGAAAAAAATGTGTATACTTAAATGCATATGGTTTTTAGTGATTTTCCTTAAAGTGTCCATGTGCAGTATGGTGTGTATAAAGTGTCACTGTGCTGTGCAAGTCCAGAGTTAATGTGTCGTAGTGCAAAAAAAGGTTGTGCAGGAAAAAAAAATGAAGATGGAGGGAGAGGTCCAGTACTATATCCTGGGTGTTTCCTCGTTAAATGAAATTAAATGTTACAGACAATGATGACGGTATTCTTCTTTCCTGAAAATGTTGTGTAGACAACGGCATAAGCGTGAAAAAACATGTACATGTAGAAACACACACACCCACACACACACACACATTCTGACTGCACTCTCGTCATCACCAGGCAACAGGGCACACACAAAGGCAGCAGTGGTGATGGTGGTGGAGCTCAAAATGGGAGTGTGTGTGAGCAGGGCAGAGACCAGGAGAACTACAGATTCAAAACACACACGCACACGCACACACACACACACACACACACACACACACACACACACACACACACACACACACACACACACACACAGCTCTACACTCCTGGCCTCCCGCCACCACCATCTGCAGTATCAGTCAAACATCATGCAGAGAAGAGAGTTAGTGTGAGCTTAAAGGGGTTATGACAAAACATGGCCAACTTGTCCTGAGCTAGCAAGCATGTACAACACAGGCACCATTTGCTAGCTGTTTTTTTTTTATATTACTTTGAAGTCTTACAGTTACTAATCTCAAACTAGAACTTTCCATACCTAAGTTGAATGCTTTGGATTCACTTTCTGCTGCTGTCGATAGTCCAGCATATTGGATACCATAAAGATCTGCACCAGGCAAAAAGTGTTTACACCTGAGACTCACTCATTCATAATGACTGTCCTATGCTCATCCCAGGACTCACAGGAATTATTCACCATATAGTCAACCTGAACATCAGTCCAACACAGATTATAGTAGCTGTACTTTCCAGTAAACAGTTCAGTTGTAGATGAGTAATGATGTAGAATTCCGCTATCTGTTGCCACACAGATGAAGGGTTTCATCTTGAGTTTCAAGGTTTCTTTATGTCATCAGGGATCTAATTCTACATCCAGATTTCTTTTGAAAGCTGCTTTTTAACAACATTGTCTATTCTTGAAAGTGCTAACTGAATTAAAATTTTGCTGTGCATTTGAATGCATGTAAAGCAACATAGCACAAAATAACAGCTATGCTAGACCTCACACCACATACAGTAGTGTTATTGTAAATAACGTACACAGAACAGTGAACACAATCGGTAACATACAAATGACAGAACAGGGATGGATACAGGACTAAAACAGAAAAGGCAAATTGATGGGGTAAGAACAAAACAGAGAGGCAAAATATATGACAACTTTACTGTAATATAATATAATTGTTGTATAATTACATCCAGGGGTTAAAGTGAGACAGAAAGGTCCAGAACTTCACACACTCAGCAACTTGGAGAGGGATATAATGGATGTTTTCTGCTTGTACCTGTAGAGTGATGGACACCAGAAACCCAAACTGTGAGTTTCAAAATCACACTTTAACACCTGGTTACATCATTATCTTCTGTTTCACATGCAATTACAGACGCAGCCCCGGTGTTTTTGTCTGACTTGAGTGACGACTCATGCAACGATTCTGTAATGATTGCACTTGACTACCACACTGAAAATAAAACTCTTCCTTATGTCAGCTGGCCCAATGCTTTCAATTAACCATTTAAATCAATAGAAACCATTAAGAAAAGTGTAACCATTAGGCCAACTACAATTACTAATGGGCGCCTACTTACGGTAAGGCTTTTCAGTAGTCACTTGAGAAAGACAAAATGAGGAATCAGGGATTTATTATTGTATTACTGTCAACTTGTTTAAAAACCATTTGGATTTAAGTGATAGACGGATTAGATCTGTGTATCCTGTTTACGCCCTGTGTTGATCTGACTGCGATAAGACAGGACACCCTCTCTTTTTTATCTTCATCGAAACGGTGATTGATAAGTCAATACTAAGTAGTAAGCCACAGAAAAACATAACATACTGGTTGTTGGAGCTGGTTATTGACCTGATACATGCTACAGGGTAACAGCTATACCAGTCATCAGCCAGGGAGGAGGGATGAATGACAGGTGTCAAAACGCAAAAAAGACCTCTTTTGATATGTTTTTTTTTCTTTACTAATTTGGAACTTTTTATAACCAAGAATAAAAAAAACACATATGCGGTGTGAAATGGGATGTGATTCCTGCCCTGCAAGTCTAAGGATAACCTGCTGAATCTTTATTTTAGTTCTGTGTCAGCATACTTGTCTCGTAAATGGGCCAGATTTCCAGTAGCATGCTCAGCACATCTTGAAGCCAGTGATTAACCCATTTTACAAAATATAATGAGCTGGAGGGGGCACGGTGGCTTAGTGGTTAGCACGTTCGCCTCACACCTCCAGGGTCGGGGTTCGATTCCCGCCTCCACCTTGTGTGTGTGGAGTTTGCATGTTCTCCCCGTGCCTTGGGGGTTTCCTCCGGGTACTCCGGTTTCCTCCCCCGGTCCAAAGACATGCATGGTAGGTTGATTGGCATCTCTGGAAAAATTGTCCCTAGTGTGTGATTGCGTGAGTGAATGAGTGTGTGTGTGTGCCCTGCGATGGGTTGGCACTCCGTCCAGGGTGTATCCTGCCTTGATGCCCGATGACGCCTGAGATAGGCACAGGCTCCCCGTGACCCGAGGTAGTTCGGATAAGCGGTAGAAGATGAATGAATGAATAATGAGCTGGAATAGAGCAGATCTATGCTTTGCCGAGGTAGAGCAAAAGCTGCCGATTACCTGTTGTTCTGGTGTAATGCATTTTTGGAGGGAAAATAATGCTTTATTCTTAACCAGGTAGCTACTTTTTTGTAGCTAGATATAGATATAATAAGGAGAAGAAAAAAAGCATCTTGTCCTAGCAGAAAGGTAATAATAAGATGTTCCTCCATGAAGGAGGAGTCTTACAGAAAGACATTCGGCTTGTTTCTGCTTGCATGTGCTTCCAAGATTCAAGTTCATTGGGTTAAAGTTCACTGTGAACTGGCAATTTGACAGGAAGTGAATCATTACTGGAAGCCTAAACACATGCGTCTGTGGGCAGAAATGCAAGAACCGTAATTGTCTGTGCTCTCTGGGCGAGAGCGATGGCATCACTGTTTCCATCAGAGTGAAACTAGTCAATTGCAGAAGATCACAATTAGCAGTGTGCATGTCACCATTTTGCACATGTACATTTTTCTGATTCTGTTGTAAGGTTAAATCAGAGTGTGTTTAGCTGCGCTGTGATCTAGGACCTAGGATCTGTATTTCTTGGAGGAAGCCCGTACTACCGAGAGTTAGCTAGTAGGTGAGAATTAGCAGCAAAAAACATTTTAAAGTAACACTACTTCTTTAAAGCCTTCTTTCTACCAAAAGTACCAAGTAGAAAGTAATAAACAGTCATTGTTTAGCACCTTTATCATGCAAGAAAATAATACTTGTTTCTATTGATCTTGTATGGCCTTTTTTAAATATTTGACTTTTATGGATCAACTAAAGGGTATCTTGCATTGTATCACACAGTCTAGATCCTTCCATCTCATCATCAGTACACAGATTTAGAAATCTTTATATACATGTAGTTTTTGGTGCAAATTGGTTATATAGACAGAGTATACTTTACCTATGTAGTGTCTAACAAGCACTAACAACCTACACAATTAAGCTATCTAGCTATCTGACTGGCTTATGGCAGGTATTTATTGTAACATTGCTACAGCGTTTGTAAACTTTCTAGTATTTAACTTCTTCATGTAGTCCTAGTCCTGTGTCTTTGAGAAAACTTCATCTAATCTTTCATGTCCTTAGAGGAGGTACAAGATGTGAAGCATGACATGATGTTAATGTGGGTTATATAAGAAATGCACTGGAGACAGAAAATCTCTAGCAGACTAGACACTTTGTGTACAGAGGAAACATGACAGATTTCAGCAATGGTTGCTTACAGTTCAGAGCTTTCTGATGCAGCTGTGAATCAGAGTTGACTTGATGTGCAGGAAATGCATTGAGAGGAAATGTATTTGTTGTCTATCTCTCTCTCTCTTTCTCTCTCTCTTTCTCTGTATGTATATTATCTGTATGTATATTATCTCTGTATCTGTATTTATATATAATTACATTTTTCTTTGTATGTTATTCCCACATGAAGAAAAAAAAGCTGGATTCCTTTGCCTAGGAACAAATCAACTCTCCATCTTCCCTTCAGTATGCCTGTTGTCATGGGAACATGAGTGAAGGAATGATTCTTTCTCCGCATTTTTTTTTCTTTCTTCAAATGGCTTCACTGGATATAATATTAAATCACATCAGTTCAAACTGCAAATGCTTATGTATTTTGCTTTCATTGGAATTGAGGAATACTGAAAAAATAATTCATCTGATGGCAAATGAACATAGTTAAGCCTGGTATTGGCAGACTGTTGACAGTACAGAGCTCTGTAAGACCATCACATCTATATAAGCAAATCAGGTAATTTAGTAAAGCCAGCCTAATGTATCACAAATGTTCTGCTGCCTGTCTGTTGTGTCATTTTACAAAGCTCTCTGTTGCCATGCCCTGAAAACTAAAAGGAGGAGAAATGTATTACTGCCCTGTGTGCTCTTGCCCCTGCTCTTTATGAGGATGTGGTAGATTACTGGTGCAATTTGTATATTTGAAACAGCAATATGCACCAGTATTATACTCCTTAGCACTTAACATCCCTCATACCAAGTCAGATTGTCTGTCTTTCTTTACCTCTCTCATAACCTCAAACGCAAATAAATAGAAAAAATACTACTACTACTACTACTACTACTAACAACAACAACAATAATAGTAATAATAGTAATAATAATAATAATAATTCACATTTAGCATGGCCAGTCTTCCTACTAGCATCTTTTTATACAATGCCACACAAACAAATAGAGAACACTTGAAACTCCATCTCAATATCAATATTTAGCACATCCCTATTCCCAACAGACTATTTTAAGTGACTAAAGATATATACTGACCTGTTTCTTAGAATGTGATCACTACAACTCACAGGTCTAAAAAAAATCAACCTTAGAGAATGCTATGGCATTTTCATGGGACAATTTTAGGAGTCTTTTAATGATGAAATCTGATTTGCAGCCTTATGAACATAACTAATGTCTATATAGAATGACCCTCAATTTTACTAGCATTGGCTTGTAGTCCGCAACACAGTGTAAAGCATCCTTTAACTAACTGAATGGCTAGGCACACATGGTTAAGGTGTTTGACTACTGATTGGAAGGTCGTGAGTTTGAATCCCAGGGCCACCAACTGGGCTGCCACTCTTGGGCCCCTGAGCAAGGCCCTTAACCCTCAATTGCTCAGCTGTATTAAAAAGAAAAATGTAAGTCGTTCTGGATAAGAGCATCTGCCAAATAAGCATAGATCCCAATGAGATAATTTAGGTATCATCTCAATCTGAGAGATGCTCCAGTACACTCCTCCATGTATAAACTATTTGGGGAAGGGGGTTAAGCCAATGCTGAATTAGTACCCAGTTAACACCAACAAATTGAATTCACTCTTACATTGTTCATCTGTGCTAAGATGAATTAAAATTGAGAAGAACTGTAAATTTTTTTTTCTCATCCCTTTGCTTTTACAACATAATCCAACCATGGACCAACCACGATGATCTCTGATCTCACTGTAACCTTTAACAGCACTACAGTTAGATGACATTTCTGTGGCTGCTGGTCAGGACACAATGTATGGGTCATGGCATTTGAATAGCTGTTGGCTGCATTCGTGTCCCACATCCTGACCTCGTTTTTGTACACCTATCTGATCAGACTCAGCAGGTGTTGTATATCTGCATTAATTCCAGAAAGACTTACACGTCCTGAACCCTCCTGAACTGGAAAACAATGGAAGGCATTCAAAACAAGATTTGGCTCTGTAAAACGATCAAGAATTAAACATGCTTGTTTTCTAAACACAGATTACACTTAGCACTACATTAAAAAGGCTTATTCGCAGCAGAATACTCTCCGTCTACTTCAGTATTAATCCCAGTGTAAAAAACAGGCTCGTTAGGTTGCATTTTAGATTTATTTATATTTTATTTCATGCATTACAATAGATTAACAAGAGTGTTGATTGTTCACTATGGTCCAGTATACAGTGTATTTGCAGTTATCTATCTAGCTCCAAGGGTCACATCTCTCTTCCACTGCATCGCTCTTTAGTCCGAAGGCCTTTCTAATGGCAACGCGGTAATTGGAGCCATAAATAAGGTGGCCTCCGACGAGCCTCTATCACCACGGCACAAAAGGAATGCCACTGACCGATAAAAGAGACACGTTTAATCAACGGCACAGTCGGCCGGGATGATAAAACCCCTGTTACTATGCAACA
Source organism: Tachysurus vachellii (assembly GCF_030014155.1). Classification (NCBI taxonomy): domain Eukaryota; kingdom Metazoa; phylum Chordata; class Actinopteri; order Siluriformes; family Bagridae; genus Tachysurus; species Tachysurus vachellii. The sequence continues at coordinate 5,968,509 of NC_083478.1, read as the reverse complement.
CCGAGATTGGGAGACAGTCATGCCTGTATGCTGAGCAGAGATTTATCACCTCGCACACTGAATCCCAATGGCAAAAGAAATGGGAGCCTGACTCATGGTTTTCTCTATTTAGCTCCTATAATTAATCCGCATACTCATACGATTAATGATTAACTATCAGTGTGATTCGATTAAGGTTTGTCTCTGTGGTATATATGTGGGAATTTGTGTGGGCACTGTATTTTGGAGCTGGACAAGAATCCTCCACAAGAGAATCCTAACAGCAGAGAGAAAAAGAAACTTATTTGAGAGTATTTTTTTTCCAGATGTGAGCAAAGCAACTGTAAAAAAACAAACAAACTGTGAGACAAGAGTGTGGCTATTGCGTCTAAGTAAATATTTTTCTGACCAACAACAAAAAAAAGTCTTTACACAACTTGGTTTTGTTTGAGGCTGTTTGAGCTGCAGTTGCAGATTTCTCTCTTCTAGAAAAATCATAAAAGCTACAGTTAATCCGTGCATGTTACCTCTGCAGAGATCCGTCTTTAGTCTGAAAGTGTCTACATTTAATATCTCCCGGACGTGTTGAGATTTTAGAGGCTAATCCCAGACACATGTGTCAGGAGACCTAACATGTCAGGTGCTCTACAAAAAACCAGGAACTTTTAAATTGTAGAAAAGTAGATCACATGTCCACAGAGAAATGCAGAGCTTAGATGATGGGAAATCTGGTCGGATTTGAAGGTGATATTCTGATCATTTTGATAGCTGCATTCTGTGTGTCAGTGTGACTGGAGATACCACCAAGCTGCCATTGCTGGGCCCCTGAGCAAGGCCCTTAACCCTTGATTGTATAAAATGTATGTCGCTATGGAAAAGAGCGTCTACCAAATGTCATAAATGTAACATGGAGTAAAAATACCATTTTGGAGAGATCTCAAACGTGCAGTTTTTGCAAGACAACCAAACAATTTACAGGAACTGGAGGCATTTTGCCAAAAAGAATGGGCATCTAGACCAACTTATAGAATTAAGGACCTAATAAACAATTATTACAAAAGTCTGCATGCCATCATTGATGCTAAAGGGGGCAATACACCATATTAAATATTAAATGTATGCAAACTTTTGAACATTTGATTCCTATAAGGAATAAAATTAATTTAATTTGCCTTCTCATTTCCACCATGCCATACCTGAGATCATGTTGTACAGTCTAATGACAAGTCTAATATGCATCTATCGATCTCAAACCCAAATTACTTCAATGTATGACAATCAGAATGTATGTAACCCAGTAGTGTTTCTCTTTCTTTCCTCCTATAATTATCTCATGTATCTATCTCACACTTCCTTTCTGGAATCAGTCATGCAGCACAGGCATCCTTGCCAGCTTGACACATGAACGGTATCCTTCCTCACTTTGAATAAAAGCATCTGTGAGATAAGTATATGTGCATGTAAATGTAAAAAAAAAAAAATCTTCTGAATGCCACCACATGCTGATATGCAAATAGAGGAAAGGAGGTAGAAGCACAAATGGTGCATCTTTGCTTGTCATCTTTTGCGAGAGGTGTTAAAAACATGGCTTTGATATAAAAAAAAATGGATTACTCATCCTCCTCCCATGTTTGCTTATGAAACAATGTTATTATTTACACTTGTATAACCACTTGCAGCTAATTAGACCCCTTGACAATAAGATGTATTAGATTTATTTGTCTTTGGCAGATTTCTGTCTTAAAAACATTAACAGTATCTTTTGGGGCAAATTGGAATCTCTTTTGCTGATGTAATGTTTTTTTTATTAACATCACTTCAGTCTATTTATTAAAGGATATTCCTGAGTTGTTTCCAATTAAAGTATGAAACGAATTCTTCCATTTAATTTAAGGTACAGTCAAGGCCAGGGTAAAAAAAGGTGTGTAGATGTGTAGTGAGCGCTGTTGTTGTTACTTGTGTTGTTGTATACGTGGTGGTTTTTTTGTTTCAGTAGGAAAGAGAGGTAGTTGTATACGTTAAGTTGTATACGTTATAGCTTAAACACATTAAAATAATGCACTAATCAGAATATCAAAATAAGCTCAATCATTTGTTATGCATTCTTAGTAAGTGATCCTACGTTAAACAATATTTTAAGCTGAAGAATCTGTATATGAATGGTTCTTGTAGAAAAACTCTCCATCTTGCGTACCTGTAGTTCAAAGCAAGTGTAAGCGAACCTTTAGCTAGCTGGACATCTTTAGGAAGACTGATTGCATTCACAGCAGTGTTTATTAAACACTCTTTATCCATTGTGTTCTTAGCAAACAGATGCCATTTTCATCATTTTAGGGTGTTTCGATTAGAGTTATATCTAATGGTTTTTCCTAACTGGGGCAGTAAAAAAGTATGAGGGCAGTAGCATGGCTCAGACACTAAAATATCACTTAGTTCTCTCTGAAATGACAATAAACTCTAACCCAATTTCCTCTGGGTACTCAGGTGTGTTGTGGGCCACATGTGTTGTAGGCTGTTTGGCATCTCTAAATTGTTTGTACTGTGTGAATGGGTGAGTGGGTTTGTACTGTGTGAGTGGGTGAGTGAGTTCATACTGTGTATATGGGTGAGTGGGTTTGTACTGCATAAATGGGTGAGCGGGTGAGTAGGTTTGTACTGTGTGAATGGGTGAGTGAGTTCGTACTGTGTATATGGGTGAGTGGGTTTGTACTGTGTGAATGGGTGAGTGAGTTCGTACTGTGTATATGGGTGAGTGGGTTTGTACTGTGTGAGTGGGTGAGTGAGTTCGTACTGTGTATATGGGTGAGTGGGTTTGTACTGTGTGAGTGGGTGAGTGAGTTCGTACTGTGTATATGGGTGAGTGGGTTTGTACTGTGTGAATGGGTGAGTGAGTTCGTACTGTGTATATGGGTGAGTGGATTTGTACTGTGTGAATGGGTTAGTGAGTTCGTACTGTGTATATGGGTGAGTGGGTTTGTACTGTGTGAGTGTTAGTGAGTTCGTACTGTGTATATGGGTGAGTGGGTTTGTACTGCATAAATGGGTGAGCGGGTGAGTAGGTTTGTACTGTGTGAATGGGTGAGTGAGTTCGTACTGTGTATATGGGTGAGTGGGTTTGTACTGTGTGAGTGGGTTAGTGGGTTCGTACTGTGTGAGTGGGTTTGTACTGTGTGAGTGGGTGAGTGAGTTCGTACTGTATATATGGGTGAGTGGGTTTGTACTGTGTGAGTGGGTTAGTGAGTTCGTACTGTGTGAATGGGTGAGTGGGTTTGTACTGTGTGAATGGGTGAGTGAGTTCGTACTGTGTATATGGGTGAGTGGGTTTGTACTGTGTGAGTGGGTGAGTGAGTTCGTACTGTGTATATGGGTGAGTGGGTTTGTACTGTGTGAATGGGTGAGTGAGTTCGTACTGTGTATATGGGTGAGTGGATTTGTACTGTGTGAATGGGTTAGTGAGTTCGTACTGTGTATATGGGTGAGTGGGTTTGTACTGTGTGAGTGGGTTAGTGGGTTCGTACTGTGTGAGTGGGTTTGTATTGTGTGAATGGGCGAGTGAGTTCGTACTGTGTATATGGGTGAGTGGGTTTGTACTGCATAAATGGGTGAGCGGGTGAGTAGGTTTGTACTGTGTGAATGGGTGAGTGAGTTCGTACTGTGTATATGGGTGAGTGGGTTTGTACTGTGTGAGTGGGTTAGTGAGTTCGTACTGTGTGAATGGGTGAGTGGGTTTGTACTGTGTGAATGGGTGAGTGAGTTCGTACTGTGTATATGGGTGAGTGGGTTTGTACTGTGTGAGTGGGTTAGTGGGTTCGTACTGTGTGAGTGGGTTTGTACTGTGTGAGTGGGTTAGTGAGTTCGTACTGTGTGAATGGGTGAGTGGGTTTGTACTGTGTGAGTGGGTTAGTGAGTTCGTACTGTGTATATGGGTGAGTGGGTTTGTACTGTGTGAGTGGGTTAGTGGGTTCGTACTGTGTGAGTGGGTTTGTACTGTGTGAGTGGGTGAGTGAGTTCGTACTGTGTATATGGGTGAGTGGGTTTGTACTGTGTGAGTGGGTTAGTGAGTTCGTACTGTGTGAATGGGTGAGTGGGTTTGTACTGTGTGAATGGGTGAGTGAGTTCGTACTGTGTATATGGGTGAGTGGGTTTGTACTGTGTGAGTGGGTTAGTGAGTTCGTACTGTGTATATGGGTGAGTGGGTTTGTACTGTGTGAGTGGGTTAGTGAGTTCGTACTGTGTGAATGGGTGAGTGGGTTTGTACTGTGTGAGTGGGTTAGTGAGTTCGTACTGTGTGAATGGGTGAGTGGGTTTGTACTGTGTGAGTGGGTGAGTGAGTTCGTACTGTGTATATGGGTGAGTGGGTTTGTACTGTGTGAATGGATTAGTGAGTTCATACTGTGTATATGGGTGAGTGGGTTTGTACTGTGTGAATGGGTTAGTGAGTTCGTACTGTGTATATGGGTGAGTGGGTTTGTACTGTGTGAATGGGTTAGTGAGTTCGTACTGTGTATATGGGTGAGTGGGTTTGTACTGTGTGAGTGGGTTAGTGGGTTTGTACTGTGTGAGTGGGTTTGTATTGTGTGAATGGGTGAGTGAGTTCGTACTCTGTATATGGGTGAGTGGGTGAGTGAGTTCGTACTGTGTATATGGGTTAGTGGGTTTGTACTGTGTGAGTGGGTTAGTGAGTTCGTACTGTGTATATGGGTGAGTGGGTTTGTACTATGTGAGTGGGTGAGTGGGTTCGTACTGTGTGAGTGGGTTTGTACTGTGTAAATGAGTGAGTGGGTGAATGGGTTCGTACCGTGTGAATGGGTGAGTGGGTTTGTACTGTGTGAGTGGGTGAATGGGTTTGTACTGTGTGAGTGGGTTAGTGAGTTCGTACTGTGTATATGGGTGAGTGGGTTTGTACTGTGTGAGTGGGTTAGTGAGTTCGTACTGTGTATATGGGTGAGTGGGTTTGTACTGTGTGAATGGGTGAGTGAGTTCGTACTGTGTATATGGGTGAGTGGATTTGTACTGTGTGAATGGGTTAGTGAGTTCGTACTGTGTATATGGGTGAGTGGGTTTGTACTGTGTGAGTGTTAGTGAGTTCGTACTGTGTATATGGGTGAGTGGGTTTGTACTGCATAAATGGGTGAGTGAGTTCGTACTGTGTATATGGGTGAGTGGATTTGTACTGTGTGAATGGGTTAGTGAGTTCGTACTGTGTATATGGGTGAGTGGGTTTGTACTGTGTGAGTGGGTTAGTGAGTTCGTACTGTGTATATGGGTGAGTGGGTTTGTACTGTGTGAGTGGGTTAGTGGGTTCGTAATGTGTGAGTGGGTTTGTATTGTGTGAATGGGTGAGTGAGTTCGTACTGTGTATATGGGTGAGTGGGTTTGTACTGCATAAATGGGTGAGCGGGTGAGTAGGTTTGTACTGTGTGAATGGGTGAGTGAGTTCGTACTGTGTATATGGGTGAGTGGGTTTGTACTGTGTGAGTGGGTTAGTGAGTTCGTACTGTGTGAATGGGTGAGTGGGTTTGTACTGTGTGAGTGGGTTAGTGAGTTCGTACTGTGTGAATGGGTGAGTGGGTTTGTACTGTGTGAGTGGGTGAGTGAGTTCGTACTGTGTATATGGGTGAGTGGGTTTGTACTGTGTGAGTGGGTGAGTGAGTTCGTACTGTGTATATGGGTGAGTGGGTTAGTAGTTGAGTGGTGTAGTGAGTTCGTACTGTGTATGGGTGAGTGGTTTGTACTGTGTGAATGGGTGAGGTTGTACTGTGTATATGGGTGAGTGGATTGTACTGTTGAATGGGTTAGTGAGTTCGTACTGTGATATGGGTGAGTGGGTTGTACTGTGTGAGTGGTAGTGAGTTCGTACTGTGTTATGGGTGAGTGGTTTGTTACTGGTGAGTGGGTTAGTGGGTTCGTAATGTGTGAGTGGGTTTGTATTGTGTGAATGGGTGAGTGAGTTCGTACTGTGTATATGGGTGAGTGGGTTTGTACTGCATAAATGGGTGAGCGGGTGAGTAGGTTTGTACTGTGTGAATGGGTGAGTGAGTTCGTACTGTGTATATGGGTGAGTGGGTTTGTACTGTGTGAGTGGGTTAGTGAGTTCGTACTGTGTGAATGGGTGAGTGGGTTTGTACTGTGTGAGTGGGTTAGTGAGTTCGTACTGTGTATATGGGTGAGTGGGTTTGTACTGTGTGAGTGGGTTAGTGAGTTCGTACTGTGTATATGGGTGAGTGGGTTTGTACTGTGTGAGTGGGTTAGTGAGTTCGTACTGTGTGAATGGGTGAGTGGGTTTGTACTGTGTGAGTGGGTTAGTGAGTTCGTACTGTGTGAATGGGTGAGTGGGTTTGTACTGTGTGAGTGGGTGAGTGAGTTCGTACTGTGTATATGGGTGAGTGGGTTTGTACTGTGTGAATGGATTAGTGAGTTCGTACTGTGTATATGGGTGAGTGGGTTTGTACTGTGTGAATGGGTTAGTGAGTTCGTACTGTGTATATGGGTGAGTGGGTTTGTACTGTGTGAATGGGTTAGTGAGTTCGTACTGTGTATATGGGTGAGTGGGTTTGTACTGTGTGAGTGGGTTAGTGGGTTTGTACTGTGTGAGTGGGTTTGTATTGTGTGAATGGGTGAGTGAGTTCGTACTCTGTATATGGGTGAGTGGGTGAGTGAGTTCGTACTGTGTATATGGGTTAGTGGGTTTGTACTGTGTGAGTGGGTTAGTGAGTTCGTACTGTGTATATGGGTGAGTGGGTTTGTACTATGTGAGTGGGTGAGTGGGTTCGTACTGTGTGAGTGGGTTTGTACTGTGTAAATGAGTGAGTGGGTGAATGGGTTCGTACCGTGTGAATGGGTGAGTGGGTTTGTACTGTGTGAGTGGGTGAATGGGTTTGTACTGTGTGAGTGGGTTTGTACTGTATAAATGAGTGAGTGGGTGAGTGGGTTCATACTGTGTGAATGGGTGAGTGGGTTTGTATTGTGTAAATGAGTGAGTGGGTTTGTACTGTGTGAATGGGTGAGTGGGTTTGTACTGTGTGAATGGGTGAGAATGTATGAGATCAGTGGCTGGATGGATGGATCTGGACATATTCCCTCAGTAATATGTAGTATAGCATAGTATACTTGGACATACCCCCTCTGTAATATGTTGTACAGCATAGTAAGCAAGTAATTGCATAGTATGACCTGGATTGCTGGGAGGATATATATGTTCATAAATATTCATAGATCCTTGCATTTTTTATGAGGATACAGGTGTACAGAGGCTCACAGGCCATTAAAATGTGCTGTATCTGGCATTAAAAAAACATCAAACAAAATTATTACTCAATATACCTTAGATTTTATGCTTAAACCGTTTAATGCTTATACATACAGGTGTTACATTTAATGATCTCATTAATATTATGACCTTAATAGGAATTATAGGAAATGTGTGTCCACGTGTGTGCGTATCCATCTTAAGGGATTCTTTTGCACATTATAACAAGCACTCCTTGCCAACAATAGCCTCCCACAATTATTTATTTATGTAAGAGTCATTTTAAGCAGTAATTACAGGTTACCATTTTATCCCAGTCTTCTCCTTTCTTAAGCACACACTTATTGAAATGAAGATACCATTTTGTGTTAGTGCTGTCTTAACACTGATGTGTGCATGTGTGTGTGCAAGTGTGTGTGTCTGTTTAAATCTTTTAGATGCCGAGGGTACATCAACTACGTCAGGGAGAGAAAAACAGTACACAGCTATGAATCAGAGGCCAGAGTGTCAGGGAATGAGCAGAAAAGCACAAGCATGCATGTGCAAGTCTGGACACGTGCACAGAAATACAGAACAAATAACTGAAGCAAACACAGAGGGAGACAGACGTTTGAATAAATACACACAAACACCCCCAACATGCTAGCAAAGGGACATGTGCAGAAAGAAACACCTTCTGTGGTGTTAAGTAAACTGCCTGAGTTTGTGTGTGTGTGTGTGTGTGTGTGTAGGAGAGTGGGATGAGAATATCTCATCAGTGTTGGGCTGTAGGATCCTTTATTAGCTTATCTCTGTCTAGGTGCAGGTTTCTAATATGCTATAATTTAGTATGTGCTTGAAAATATATCAGATAAAAGAATCACAGTTGGCTGGAAATGGCTGATAATAAGCAGCTTGCACAATCACTGTGCGCAGGGTTTGAAATTAACACCCGCCCACCCACCAAATGCGGGTAAAATTTGGCAACTGGTGGTTTGGATAATTTACCAGTCACTTTGGTGGATAACCTTATGGTGTTGCTCTTTTTTTCAGCCAGTTTGATTATTCTCCAGTCACAAAAGAGGTAAACAAAAATTGTGATTTTTATTCTATTTGGTCTATTTTAGCATTTTACCTCTGAAGACTTACAGTTGGTGTTAAAACATTTGGGAAAATGATGGTGCTACAAAGATCACACCAAAATTATGAGGACAATGAGAGAAAAATTAGGACAAGTAAAAAATAGAAATCATCCAGTAGTCACCAGTCTGTGAGGATGATAGCTAACACCTGCTAGCAAACTTGGTTTGGTTTGGTTTGGTTTGGTTCACACAATATACCATTTTCTATTTTTTCTGAAATATTCAATTCAATTATATTCAAGTTTATTTGTATAGTGCTTTTTTTTTTACAATTGACATTGTCTCAAAGCAGCTTTACAGAACATAAACATATAAACACAAATATGCTAATGAAAATAAGCTTGTTTAATTTCAAGGATATAATACAATACTTAACTGGCTAACATTAGTTAGCTTGTGAACTACCTTGTTGATATGATCACTCACTCACTCACTCATTTTCTACCGCTTATCCGAACTACCTCGGGTTACGGGGAGCCTGTGCCTATCTCAGGCCTCATCGGGCATCAAGGCAGGATACACCCTGGACGGAGTGCCAACCCATCGCAGGGCACACACACACACACACTCTCATTCACACACTACGGACAATTTTCCAGAGATGCCAATCAAACTACCATGCATGTCTTTGGACCGGGGGAGGAAACCGGAGTACCCGGAGGAACTCCACACACACAAGGCGGAGGCGGGAATCGAACCCCCAACCCTGGAGGTGTGAGACGAACGTGCTAACCACTAAGCCACCGTGCCCCTTGTTGATATGATTTATGTTAAAATTAGAATTATTTCAGAAATGTATATAAGTTGCTAAAAATCTCCTGATTACACAATTGCACTTGTCTATATACTGTTATAGAAAGTAAATGATTTATAATCGTAATAATCGGTGTCACCCAGATGAGGATGGCTAACTTTGTCATTTTTTATATTCCTGTAAACCTGCTTTGCAACCATTTCTATTGTTAAAAGTGCTATACAAATAAAATTTAATTGAGGTTAGTGAGCTTGGGTGTCTAGTAAATTCAAATTTCTACTGCTTGTCACGTCAAAATCGAACTTATATGTGAAGTGACTAATCACTTTACACAGAACAGGTAAGCACAATGAACAAAGGAAATGAAACACAACGAAAGAAGACTTTTAACTCAAACTTGCATTTTTGCCCTCTGGTGGTCTGGTAGGAAAATCTCCTAAATATCCATGAGAAGGCTGGATATAAGATATGTAGATACTGTAAGTTGCCCATCTGTGTTTGTGTGTCTAGCATGTTTAAAGACAGACAGGAAGTTCCATTTGTGATTTTATTTTTTTCAGTGTGCCTTTTTCATTCTTATTTATACCAATTGCCAAAAGGGATGTGGTAGCCTAGTGGATAAGGTGTTGGACTACTGACCGGAAGGTTGTGAGTCCGAATCCCATGTCTAACAAGCTGCCACTGCTGGGTGCCTGAGCAATGCCCTTAACCCTCAGTTGTATAAATTGTAAGTCACTGGATAATGGTGTCTGCTAAAATGTAAAGTAAAAGTTGTTACCTGTTTCATCTAAAACACATGATTGTTATTTCATACATCTATATTTTAGTTTGTCTCAAAGACAACGGCACTGTATTTTAAGATGCTTTGTTTGTGGTAACAAGAGTGGAATCTGATTTAGTCAGATGCTTTTGTTGTGTGTGATCTCAGGTAGTTTTGATGTGTGTGATCTCACGGGTAGTAGAAGTGACACCTGGTGTCTGCTTTTGCCTGTGGAAATTATTCAAATATGATTAAAGGTAACGCTTATAGAATTGAAGACTTTACTGACAGAAAAACATCTCATGTGATTTATAGGCTACGGTGGACGTTTCTATACCGGCACCAGTAAAGGAAGTTAAGGGAAATAGTGTCAGAACATAGATATGGGATACACAAGGGAAATCTAAAGTACCCCATGGCTAAGCATTATCCTAAAGCCAAACATACAGTAAGAGCCATTGTACTTTAGAGGTGTCAGGAATTGAGTGGGTTTAATGTGGCACCAGCGGCGAAGACAAACGTAAGCACCTTAAGCAAAGAGAGACTTATTGGATCCACATGCCATTATGCCATTAAGGCCATTATCTTTCCTGTAGCCACATTTGGAAGTTCTATTTGGGTTTATATGCATTAGTTTATGTATTTACTCTATATGTAGTGCATGTACCATGTACATATATGTGGTTCCTTGTAGCCTTTTAACTTTTTTGTCTGGCCTGAACCTGTATTGTCTGTCTGTATATGTATAATATGTTTTAAATGATCAATAGACACAGTGATTCAGGACCATTCACATCTTGTTATGTGCTTGTATGTGTATTCTAAGAGCATCTAGTGGCTACTAGATGGCTTTATAACAGCAAACAGTATGCAAGTATCAAAACTTTGCTCTTCCATCAGTAAGATGAACCAATTTTCCTTGATTTTGTTCTTAAGAGCGCTTATATGAGTTAAAATTGCCTTACTAAACGAGACATTTCCGCTTATAGAACCACTGCACACCATTTTTTTATTCTGTGTGAACTCTAGAGACTGTTGTGTATGACACACTCAGAGATCAGCAGGTTCTCAAAAAGTCAAACCAGCCTGTGATCATACATTTCCTCCAATCTCCAATATTGTTTAAAGCTCTTCACCTGTACAATTTTTGTGTTTAATGCATTTAGGAAATTTTTGAATTTATGACTGATCTACAGAGACTAGAATTACAATAAAGGAAAATGAAATATTCCTAAACAATTCTAAACAATGGAGCGCGAAAAGGGAACTGCCACAGTTTTCCCAGTTCTCTAACCTGGCTTGAAAAAGGAAGTATATGACATCTGTTAGAGTTGGGGCAGAAAAGGCAGGAAAAATGTAGAAGGGGTGAGTGTGCTACAGGAGGCTGGATATTACAATCACAAAGAGGACCCCCAAAACAGAATACAGAGAATACAAAAGTAAAGTAAGTCGAAACGTGTACGTAGACGTTATTAAAGAACAGTTACAGTTACGTTTATATCACATTCAGTAAGTGAAATACAAAATTTGGAAAAGCTATCATAACACTTTACTATGAAACTCCTTCACATTATTTGAACATTCTTTACTTGGGATACTAAAATAACATCTGAAACCTAGCCCATAAATAAATGTTGTTATAAATATAAATTGTTGGTGTAAATTAAAGTTAGCTACAGTGATTGATGGGGTACAAAGCTTATTTCAAATCCAGGATGTGTTTCAGATTCAGCAAACGGAGATGGATCAAGGGATCGTGGAGCGAGAAGAGGATCTACAAAGTAAGAGATAGAGAGATGGACGTAGGAGGCACTACGCCAGGGATGCTGGAGCTCAGATCATGTAATTAAATAGCACAATGGGGAGGGTGCACAAGGCAGCCCTACAGAAACCGGCATCTCTATGCAACAGCACACAAATGTCAATGTCACATTCATAAAACACTGTTGAAATCATCTACACAACTGGCTCAGAATGTGACAGAGACAGACAGCAGCAGGGACATGCCAAGGAAGGCATGGAACGAGCCAGCAGGTCTGTGATGGAGGATGTAAATCTAGTTTGGGCTAAAAATATACAATTTTCTAACCCAAGCCCTGATAAGAATGCCTTTAAATGAACAAGGTTAATGTAAGAAGGTGCAAGCAAATTCACCTCACTCTACAGATAATATACAATAGATTCTATTTTTTCTTTCTGTTCTACATAATCTGTCTGCTCGTTTAGATTTATACAAAATCTGCTGTTTAATTCCAAACACATGCACGGAGATGCTTAGAACAATCAAACCCATATTTGCATTCTGGCTGCATTTCAACAGCTCTCTGCTCCAGTCCTCTCGTATAGCCAGCTGGATAATGATATGAGGGAGGTTTCCTGGGGAAACATGCATGCCAAGCAACGGCTGAATCAAAAGCTGTGCACTTCTTTTATACACACACACACACACACACACACACACACAAACACACACACATTTTGCATCAATGATTTGGGATGTTTCCTTTTTGAAGCATTTAATGATGACAGTTGATAGTCCATTGTGTTTGTATTGTGTATAGATTTCTTCAACAGCTAGAGCTTCAATAAAACATTCAGCCACATTGTTTAGCATCACTGGTGAGCTGTGGCATATGCAGGTTTTTAGACACAGGATGGCATCTAATTATATAAGACGAATGTGAATTTGCTGAATGTTTTATTCGTTCTTGGGGCAAAATGAACGCTAACACGCTGATATTCAGATCTATCTAGCACTAATGATGACTGGAACATATTTTCTTTCTTCATAAACCACAGTTCCTTTCCCACATTGGGAGAGAGGAAGAGAGAGAAAGAGAGAGAGTGAGAGAGAGAGAGGGTGAGCACAGTCAGGAGAGATGCCCAGATGGGCCAGGATGCACAATGATAAAACAGCAGATGTCCAGAAAAGCTTTCGCACTCTGCTATTGCCCTTGAGTCCAGCTCATTTTTTCAGAGATCCTGAGTGACAGCATGGTCCATCCTGAGACTTCTAACATCTGAACCATGTCTGGACAACCACACACACACACACACACACACACACACACACACACACACATTGCCTTTAGTGTTATGGACCACTGCTGCATTCATCTGGTCAGCTCCCAGTGTGAGTTTCAGTCATCTTGGCCTGTGTTCTGCATTTGCATCTACATGGGTTTGGGACGTCGTGCTAATTCCAATAAATGCATGCCAAAAGTGGGATAAAACTCGTGATGCAGATGGTAAATAGCAGCTATTACTCCACACACCCCCGTGATTCATCTCCCAGACTAATGCTGGCGTTTCTAATAGATCCGCTAATGCTCCAAACATATGGGGAGAGGAGAGGCGTTGTTGGCAACGGCATTGCACTTTTTTATCATGCACAGTGCCAACCACTCTCTTCCACACTCTAGTGGCCATACCAAATGCAGCAATGTGTTCATGAGAAATGCATTTTAACACAGCAAAGGAATATCATTCACTGAAGGGCTTCATTTAAAAAATAGTTTTCTTTTTTCCTGTTTGTGTAATGTCTTAATTTAGATCGGAACAGCAATAGTGTCCACTAACCCTAACCCTTATGAACTTATTAATGAAGCCTGAATATTAAGAAATTTCACTTCTCAGCTGAATAATTAGTAAGAACTTTCATAACGCTCAGTAACAAGCATTCACAGAAACTGTGGTATGTTACGCTTATTCATTTTCAAGCCATTCATATAATTCTTGATATTTACAGCTTTATGTAACTTTATAAATAAATTGTGTGAGCCTTACTTTCACATTAAATAAAATTTCCTGAGCAGAGCCTATGTGTAATTTATTACGCATCATCCTTTTCAGTTATATATGGTGAAAGATGTTGTTTTCCCATGACTGTCTTGATTAATGAGAGCAGGGAATGACATTGTAAGAGTTGTCAGGAATATGTGAGGTACTGGGAGATAAAAAAGTATATATACATATCAGCTGAAAGGATTTAAAAAGCTGACGTGAAGATATCACAGGGAGTTATATTTGCAAAGGCTGAGACAAGCAAGCTTTTACATTTACAGCATTTGGTATACAAATCCAGAGGAGCTTACAATTTTATCTTTTTTTTTTTTTTTTTTTTTTTTTTTTTTGTGTCTGTACTTTTGAAAGTCACCAACAACTGGAACCAAATTCCTTGTGTGTGTCAATACACTTGGCCAATAAACCTCATTCTGATTCTGATACTGAACTGAGCAATTGAGGGTTAGGGGCCTTGCTCAGGGGCCCATTAGTGGCAGCTTGGTGGACCTGGGATTTAGTTGATTCTGTAAGGAGACATACTGTCATTTTCCACTGTGGGAAAGTCATCACTTTGCAGTTTCTCAGTATTTTGACTGGGCTGATTATTTTATTGCATTAACTTTAAGAGAAAAAAGTGATGACGAGGGGATGAATATTTATATTTATAGCTGCTGTAACATAACTGATAATGTACTAACTGGTTCTGTTGGACATTTAATAGCATTCGACGTAATTCTAAGACTTTGCAAGGCTGGGGTTTGTTTGTGAAATGCAAGAACATCTGTGAAACCTAACCGTGTTACATCTCTACACATTTTTTTGGTTATGTCCTTAGGGCTAGAGAACTTTTGTACTCTAGTCTACCATATAGTCCATCTGTTGCTTTGCACCACGTGTAGCTCATCCATCAGTAGAAAGAGATCACTACTGATATTATTTAGGTGATGCACTATTTTCAACACAGGACCAATATTTTTCCAATATGTATCCTCTAGCACTTCATCAATATCGGGGTATGACCGTAGAATCAGCCACCAAAATCAAATCTTGGTATATTCCTATGGGGGATTTCTTCTGTTGATAAATGGGATAGAAGGGAGATGACAAATTGTGTAGTCAGTGACTGTATACCTCTAAAGTGCACATGCTATATGGTGGAGGTACAACTGAGAGCAAAGGTTTGCATACCCTACAGCTGAATTGAAATAAATCGAATTGAAAAAAAGGAAAATGTCCCTGTACAGATGGGCAATAAAAGGAAAAACCAACATATGGTTGAATGTTCATGCTGACAGTCTGATCTTCATCCTACACTGACTGCCAGCTGTTACTCTTTTGTTGTTCTGTACATTTCTCTGGACATATCGCACTAATGCCCAGAGATGGACAAAGTACTGAGAAATTCTAATATAGAAAATCTCACTCGATTAACAGTAGAATATTCCGCTGAAAAATGCACTCAATAGAAAATTTAAAAAGTAGCTACTTTAAAAATCCATTTCAGAATTAAAAATCTAAAAATTTTTTCTGATGTTATGAAGTTAATGCTAGGTCTTGTATCAATTATCTATAATGTTTTATTTGCTCTAAAAGTTTTGTCTTAAAAGTATATGACTAACTACAGTATGATGCCTGAAAATGTCCTTCAATATGTTTGCAAAATTCATCATTATAGCTAGCTTTTGTCTTAGCTAATTTAACAAATAAGTTAACTAAAGCCCTATTCGGACGGGATTAGTTTTACGTGGGGACGTGGGGGTAAAGTAATTATTACCAGAGCTTCTCGGTGATTTTAGTCCCATCCGAATGTGCCATCTCAGTAATCATTACGGACAATGTCAGTAAAGATTACGGCGACTTTTACCTTCTGTAAAAAGGTCCGGAAAAATGACCTCAGGTAATACTAATCCCGTCCGAATAGACGTGTACGTGTAAATATGTACAGTAAAATTCCGGCGCATTTTTTTTGGCACGTTTTGCAAGCAAATTTTGGCGCGTTTTGCAAGCATGGAGGCGCTTGAAGAAGCATTCGGTTGCGTTGTAGGTGGTGGGCCAACTCTGTGGCAAACCTCCAGTGTTTTCCGCATACCATTTAAAGCAAAAAGAAGATCGAAAGCCATACGTCATACGTCATACGCACATGACGACAAGGAGGTTACTGTGGTGCGTAAAGCGAGTTACCCCTTCCCACTTCTGCTGGTTTTACTGAGATGTCTTGTCCCGTGCAAATTGGCCAAATATTACAGACATCCTGAGGTAAAATTGCATTACTCCACGTCCCCACGTAAAACTAATCCCGTCCGAATAGGGCTTAATACAGCAAGCTATCTTGGTTAAATATAGTCAGCGTTTAAAGAGGTAGGGCCAGGGCGCTCATCCTCAACTTCCACAATGCAGCTTGGTGGTTTATCTGTCTTCAAACACACATGGATAGATATAGCGCTAACATCAGTGTGTAACTTGAAATGGTCATGACTGGTGATAGGTTGTCACCAGTTTTTTTTACATTAATGACACTGACTTGATGCTAAACTGAGCCCAGCTGATTGATGTATAGAAGAAGTGAGGTAATCTTTGGGATTTGTATCATGATGATATGGGGATGTTGCAGCATAGAGGTTAAGGTGTTGGACTACCAATTGGAAGGTTGTGAGTTCAAATCCCAGCCTCTGCTGGGCCTCTGAGCAAGGCCCTTAACCCTCCTGTGTACAGTTGTATAAAATGTAAGTTGCTTTGGTTAAGGGTGTCTGCGAAATGCTGTAAATGGAACGAGTAGTATCTTTTCTTTTTATGTGAAATTTTCAATTTCACTATTATACAGTTATATACTGTACAAATACCCCACAATTATGTTGAGTATAGTAAACAAAGTACAAAGTAGAGTTACTCAAGTTTTGTCCACAAACCTGCTCAAACATGTTCAAGCTTCAGTCACTGAATGTACATGATTTCCTCCTGTATTCACGGACATCGTTCTAATAGATCTGATCTACTATATGTCATTTTATTGTCAGATAAATCATTGCTCATGTTGAAACACAGCCAGAAAGCTTGTGTCATCCCACTCAAGTAATGAACCTTCTTTAAAAGTCATGTCGATCTTTTCCTGTTGCTGTCTTGATTCAAGTCCAAGGTCAACTGAGCACAAGCATGGATGGAATTTGATTAAATGTATCATGCAGTACATTTGTCGGAAAGCATCTTTGTTTTTCTACACTTTTTTTTCGGGTTCGAATTTTTAGGATACACCTGTCTGTATTTGGCTTATTTATGAATAAAATGCAAGATGTTAAAATGAGATGTGAGTGTATTCTTTGACAAAGGACAACATTCTGATATGAGATTTTGCCCTGACCCACATTAACTACAATCCAAAGAAAAGGTTCTCTATTTCTACCCATCCAGAAGCATCCAGAGATTGTACCAGCTCCGATTGTCTTCCGTGTCATGAAGAATTTGGACCTTCACTGAGATGAGGCCAACCATGTGAGCATCCTGAGGCATCTGAGACTGAGACTGAGTCGTGGCCTAATGGTTAGAGAGTCTGACTCCTAACCCTAAGGTTGTGGGTTCGAGTCTCGGGCCGGGCACGACTGAGGTGCCCTTGAGCAAACCGAACTGCTCAACTGCTCCCTGTGTGCTGCAGAATAAATGGCTGCCCACTGCTCCGGGTGTGTGTTCACTGCTGTGTGTGTGCACTTTGGATGGGTTAAACGCAGAGAACAAATTCTGAGTATGGGTCACCGTACTTAGCCGTATGCTGTATATTTATAATCACACCCTCCAGAGTCACCCAAATGAGGATGAGATTCCCTTTTGAGTCTGGCTCCTCTCGAGGTTTCTTCCTTTACCATCCAAGGGAGTTTTTCCTCACCACAGTCGCCTCAGACTTGCTCATTGGGGATAAACACAAACACGTTTAAATATATCTAATCTTTATATTAACTTTTTGTTTTATTTTTATGTTCTGTAAAGTTGCTTCTCAGTGAAGGACCATCTCAATAAAGGTCCGAAATCATGACACGAAACACAACTGGAGCTGGTACAATCTCTGGATGCCTTGGGATCTGTAGAAAAAGAGAAGCAGTGAAGAGAAATTAACGTAACAGCTGTTTATAATATTAGCAAGATGATAATGTGCAATCGATCAGATGTACTGAAGCACGAGATTATGGGATGTATTATGAGTGCACCTGACTAAAGATATATGTCTTTAATCAACATTTAAACTGGGAAAGTGTGTCTGAGCCCCGAATAGTATCAGGAAGACTATTCCAAAGTTTGGGAGCTAAATACGAAAACGCTCTACCGCCTTTAGTAGACTTAGATATTCTGAAGTCCTAGGTTTTGTGATCTCAAAGAGCGTGAAGGATTGTATCGCATTGCACGTTCGCCTCACACCTCCAGGGTCAGGGTTCGATTCCCGCCTCCGGAATGTGTGTGTGGAGTTTGCATGTTCTCCCCGTGCCTCGGGTTTCCTCCGGGTACTCCGGTTTCCTCCCCTGGTCCAAAGACATGCATGGTAGGTTGATTGGCATCTCTGTCCCTAGTGTGTGATTGCGTGAGTGAATGAGTGTGTGTGTGCCCTGCGATGGGTTGGCACTCCGTCCAGGGTGTATCCTGCCTTGATGCCCGATGACGCCTGAGATAGGCACAGGCTCCCGTGACCCGTAAGCGGTAGAAGATGAATGAATGAATGTAAATAGCTGCATTTTGTAATCACTTCTAAACTTAACATACGAGTATGAGACATATGAGTATTTATCATTTCATCAGTGTAAACGGCTGCATGTGAATTGCTTCTTGTCCTGAATATTATTCATATTTATTTAAATAACCACTAATTTATGCACTATTCTTTCTAACTGTCTGGCTTGAGGTCTTAGTGACTTCACAAGAGAGAGCAGACCTGCGAATCAACCAATTATGCAGCGAGAGCCTTCACTTCCTGTCAGAATTTTATGAAACAGTGTTTGTGCAAAGACTCCATAAGGGAATAATAAAAACTCTCAGGCTGCATAGCAACTGAACAGAACTCTTTATTCAAGTATGAAAACATAAAGCACATATTGTAGCAGACAGGTGTTTCGTGTACAAATCAACACAGTCGTAAAGGCAAATCATGAACTCTGAATAACAATCGATTGATTATCTTTAAGAGGTTTACTTCTTCCTCCACTAAAATGAACTGCATAGAATTTTGCATGATTGGTTTTACTGTGTCATCCAAAAGGATCTTTGTGTTGGTCCCTTAAAACAAAATGAGGAGGAAGATTTAAAAACAAAAAAAAAAAAAACATTTCAGACAGCTTGAGATATCGTCAGTGTTTCTTCTTTCTATTTCACGATAATATAGTTAAGTCATTTTAGAGCCAGATTTGTTGTCATTAATCATATCGCATAACGTTCACAACTCATCAGCAGAACGTGCTTCAGGTTCCTGGCTTGTAACTGGTGAAATCTTACTACAGAAATTTTTTTTTTCCAATCATCAGAAGATGCTGCAACAAATCACATGGCTATAGAATCACACCAAGTGTGTGTTAGTAAAAATGAAGAAAGCCTGCTGACATGAAATAAATTCAGCACTTGACACTTGCTGGATCTGAGGCTTAAATATGATTCTGATTCCGATTGTGCCTTTCATTTGATTTGGGAGCCTACAGGTCTTTTTTTAATGACATCATATAGACGTTTACACATTCAAGTCAATAACAGACATGCAAAAAAAACATCCAAACAGTTTTGTTTGTTTGTTTGCTTGTTGTTGTTTTCAAAGCTGATCTTATTACAGCAGCAATTTTTCACTGGAGTTTTCCAACCATTAACCATGAATTAATAATAATTTTTTTTAAAAGTGTTTCTTTTTCTTTTTTTGATTATTATCTTCAAACATTAGATTAGTTCTAGCTGAGAAAATTTTTTTAAAAAAAAGCAAAAATAAATCTATATAAGGATTGACATCAGCTTGTAGCCACTAAACTTATCTCTACATCCGCAAAATGCTGCGCATCTGGAAACACACCAGAAATTACTTCCAAATTATTACAGTTAACAAACATATATAACTGCAAAGTGCCTTGTAGTGCTGATTATGAAAAACTAACAAAAATAACGGCCCGTTATCGGTGTAGCTAGGGTTTGGTCCAGACGATAGCAAAACATGAGCAAGTCACAGAAAACCTGCTGGATGGAAGAAAACAGAAAGAAAAACAGGAGAAAGCCATTTGCCTAGAACATGAAAACAGTTTACTTCCCTACTACCTCAGCAGAAAGAAGTTAGTCACTGCTTCATTTAAAAGTCATCTCAGCAAACCACAGAGCTTTTGAATTTCAAAGTGCCGTCTCTGAATCCAATAAAATGGTGGAATGCACTGCACTCAATTATAACGTGTCACTTATTGCAAGAAAGCAATCACTTTTAGTTCAAGCAAAAAGAAACAAATCATCACAATCTCAGAGTTTGGAAAAGCCATCTGACCATCGCGGTACCGTACAATGGCTGTGATTTACATTAACACAGTGAATCACTGAATAGTCTGTGGTCATTCTGGTCCACTTGCCAGATCACTAGATGTCCCGAAGTGCTGAGTTCCAAACGATCAGTCAGCCGTTATTCCCTTTTCCCGTAACTCCTCGGTCACACGCACGAGGTATGTAGGATCTGGGTAACCAAAGCTACAAAAGAAAAAAAACACATCCATAATCTTGATTAAAGCGTGATGGTTACACTACTTTAACTTTGGCTAATTGACTTTTCCACCAGCTAAATTTAATTTACGGTGTCAATAAAGCTATGGCTTTCAGGCAAGAGGTCAGGGTTCATAAATGTTAAGGCTAAATCATAGGCACCTCTGAAACAAGCCGTCATAAGTTGTTAAGCCATTCTGACTTAGTATGATGTTTAAAATGCCAATCGAAACAAACGATATAAACCACAAAGATGTATTTTTAAGGTGCCAAATCAAGGTGAAGCAAGACCAAACAAAAAAAACAAAAACAAAAGTAGACCAATGTCCTTTTATTGGACAACTTTAATTCTGACTGTCTCTCAAAGAACACTTCTTATTTTCTTAGGTGGTCATCAAGGTACTGAATCTTGCCTGACTTCTCTGCCATGGCTCACTTAAGATTACATATAACTACACTATAATTCTACAGCTTTAAGACAGTTATTGATATATAATAATAATAATTCTCTGTGTTCATTTTTTATCCTGGTTTAGTCTCAACATGTTTACAATGAACTAATACCTATTACACTCCTAAGCAGGGACGGTAAAGTCAGTACTAGTCATAAATAATATTCATTAAGCCTACCCCTGCTTCTCATCAAGTAATGTACACCTGATGAACCTCATTATGCTTAAAGGAGAATAATACATCTATGTCTCTCTGACATGACATGAAAAATGATTTCCAAAGCAAATCTATACATTTGTATGAGACGGCATACCATCGTGGTCCACCCCATATAGAGGTTTTGTGGTGGATATCGTTCCACGTGATGACATTATGCATGCCTGTGGTCATTGAGGTTCCTATAGTGAAAATGAGCCGTTGTTCAAAAGCCCGTCGCAACAGTCGCAATACACGGTTTCCCTCTGGGCTGTCTGGTAGGTAAGCCACACGGTCTGTGCCTGGATATCGCACCCCAGGGTTCGGGTGCTCTTGCTGGAAAAATAAAACAATATACACAAACTAAAGGTCGACCGTGTGGTGATGATTGCTATTTAGTTCAGTTGAATGGCAAAATGAGAGAGCAAATCACATGCAACAAGTCGACATACTTACTGATTGGAACCCTGGAGGGAAGCTATAGATAATGTATAAGCAGCCATAGCCCTCATGCCCAGGCAACTCCAGGTCTGGATCTCTTTCCACCATCATGCTACCGTTTGCTGGCTGATTCCCAATGAGCTGGCCATAAACGAGCCTGCACACAGGACAAGCCTTCTTCACCTGGAATGCCTGTTCCAGGCAAGAGCGGCAGAACGAGTGGCCGCACTTCTCCAAAGTAGTCTTCTCCAGCATCTCTCCCATGCATATAGAGCACGTGGCACTGTCGTCTTCGCTTGACCTGCCTGCTCCTGAATCACAGTCTGTCTTTGCTGAGGCTTCGTGCAACATAGGCAGAATGGAACAGGAGTCCATCTCAGTGCTTTTTCTGCACCTTTGCTGCTGCCTCTGTGATCGACGCGGCTGCGGAGGAGGAGGAGAAAGCAGAGTGCCCTCAGTGTCCGTTTCCACCGCTCCAAGACAGGGTAACAGAGAGCGCTTTCTCTTTGGAGCAGCTTCCTGTTTGGTCATCTCCTTGCGGGCACAGCGGCACAGGTCTATAAAGGCTTTGCGTGTGGCAGGTGACACTGGGCTTTCCATCACCCTGGGCCTGCCCTCCACTGGTGAGAGTCTTACAGCACAGCAGCCTCCGCGCTCTCCACGGCGCACGATTCCAGCGCTCAGTCCTTGTTTATCCTCAAAGTCAAGCAGCCATGGCCTCCCAGCTGCTGCCAAGTAATCCCACACAGCCTGAGACACCAGTACTTCATCGCTGCCCTGGCCTGTGCGCACACTCATCTCATCAGATGAAACTAGGCATAGAAATCAAAAATGTGAGATGACACACACAAAAAAAATACAGCATGGGTAATTTACATCTCTTCACATTATATGTAATACTACTAAATAAACATGGCAGACAAGCTAATTCTATAAATGTGAAATTATTTCCTGTTTTGAGCAGACATTCCGCAGAACTACATGCACAAATTGCATCAGCAATAATTCAGCCTAATTCTAAACTAATGTGAACTAGATTCATATTCATGCAAGTTGGTAGACTACTTTTATACACTTCAAGCTGTAGTTGGAGCAAAAAAATCTATACTGCACTCAAGAAATTAATGTTGTAGGAGGTTTGTGCAACAAGTTAGTTCCTGTTCTCTCTCTTTTCAAGTTAAATAATTAAAAGAGCTGGACAGCACTAAAGCCCCAGAACAAAACATGAAACAAGGATGCTTATTCCATCAACAAAAGTAAGTTCTAAAGTAAACTCTTTATCCTACCTGACGCACAATACTGTTATTTGCACTACCGTGCACTATCACACTTTATGTACAACACTGATCTGTCATATTCTGTATTCCTAGTGTGTATAGAGTGTTTTGTCTGTTTTTGTCTTGTCTTGTCTAGCCCAAGCTATTTATGTCTGTACTTTTGAGAGTCACCAACAGCTGGAACAAAATTCCTTGTGTGTGTCAACACACTTGACCAATAAACATGATTCTGATCATGGTGATATTGTACATTTCTCTGAAGTACATGCATGAATTACATCAGCAAAAACTGGGCCTAAATGTGAACTAATATGACCTAAGACATACTCATAACTCATCCAACTTGGTAGCTAATATATATATATATATATATATATATATATATATATATATATATATATATATATATATATATATATATATATATATTAAAAGTAGCGCGCGACGTTACCTTTGTTCTCCAGTAACACACCACAGATAACGAGTTATTCTTTCACGGAATATTCTAGACTTGAGAAGTCTAGAATATTCCGTGAAAGAATAACTCGTTATCTGTGGTGTGTGTGTGTGTGTGTGTGTGTGTGTGCGCGTGTGTTTGTATGTGTGTGTTTGTATGTGTGTGTGCGCGCGCGCGCGTGTGTGTGTTTGTGTGAGTGTGTGTGAGTGTGTTTGTATGTGTGTGTTTGTTTGTGTGAGTGTGTGAGTGTGTTTGTATGTGTGTATGTGGAGGTTACACGGGGAGTTGATCGCATCAGCAGACGTTAAATATCAACAGGCACCGTCGCCGCGGCGCAGAATCGAATCAGCTGTTCCAAAACAGCGGATAAACAAAGAGCTTGCGCTTCTCTCCCCGCCTCCAACACCTTCACATTTATTATTATCATTATTATGATTACAGTCAGTGAGTTACAGGGGAAACACTTTTACCTTGTGATCCCATAAATTCTCCCTTAACGGCAGGTTTGGATACAACCCTGTTACAGAAAAGATGTAAATATAAACAAAATTACTTTTATTGTCACATCACACGGGATATGAAGGAACAAAGCAAAATAAGAGAGAGGTGGTGCAAGTCTATATCGTTCATATCGCTGTTTTTAAACAAATGCATTAGAAGAAAAAAGGAGAAGAAATGCATTGTGTATCATCTCACCTCCTGTGCTGCCGGAAGAGCTCAGTGCTATATGGTCGGTAATCTACAGCACCCTTAAAGCGGTTCAGCTCCGATGGAAGCATAAAGACAAGCGTTGCATTGGGTTTACCTTTATAACAAAGGGATTACACCTGATCTTGACCGTATAAACCGATGCATTTCGGTTCAAACCGAGTAACATCCACAGTTCACGTTAACGCACGAGCGCTGTTTTGGTCCTCATTTTTCTCTCCGGTTCCTTCGTCCCGTTCTCCCACACCGAGGAAACGAAAAAACATTTCCGAGTTTATCACGGTCTGTCAGGATAACCGTGGTTTATTATTATTATTATTATTCCTTTACTATAAGTAGCCGGTCACGTGAAGTGGGTGTCATGTTTCCCTGATCTAGTTTCCAGGACCCGTGATGACGGAAGCAGGAAGTTCGTCACTCGGATCGCAGGGGGATTAAAGTCCAGTCTGGACGCTGCACGGCGCCATTTTAGAATGGCAGCTTTTCAATAAGTGTATCGGATTAGTTTTAGGTCTTGGGTTGATTGCAGTGTTCGATTATTTACAAACTTAATAATAAAGATGTTTGCTTCAGTCTCTAACGTTTTAAAATATATTTTTATATACAAGACATTTGCCTTTTGAGGTTGGTTCATCTCAAGGCTTCTTCCTCTTCGTTTCAGGGTGTTTTTCCTTTCCATGTCACCTCTCAAGTCAAGACAAGAAGCTTTTATTGACATTTTAACCATATATAGCTGTTGCATTACACAGTGATATGAGATGTTTCTCCAGGGTCGTGGTGTTACATAGCACTAAGACAGAGCTATAAGGACTTAGTAAGTTAGTCCTAGATACATAAAGTGCAACTGTGTGACCTGGTGCAAGACAAAAAGACAGAAAGACAGTGCAAGACAAAAGACAGTGCAGGACAAAAGACAATTGCAAACAAAAAATACAGGACATTACACAAAAGACATTAAACAAAAACAGCACCGACTGGTGTAAATACTGTATGTTCAATCAGTATTGCATGTGCAGAAATACTGGAATGAACAGATTAGTATTATAGCAGCAGTTACATGAGGTAATGTAAAGTATTGTGCAAAACAGCAATCAACTGAAATGTGAGACAGCATGTGCAAAGAGCAAAAAAACAGTGTGCAAAACAGCATGTAATCAGTTTGATGGATGTATATGGCAGAGATGGGGGACTCGAGTCATATGACTTGACTAGAGTCAGCCTTAAGTCGCAAATTTGAGACTTGAGACTCGCTTGACAAATATTAAAAAAAGACTCGACTTTGACTTGACATTCATGACTTCAGACTTACTTGTGACTTGCACATGTGTGACTTACTCCAACCTCTGGTATATGGTGTAGGTCTGTGCAGTCCATACAGTTGATGTGCGTGTGTGTGTTGTGCTCAGTACAGTTCCATTCAGTAATAACCTCTGGCTTGCTCATTCGGGATAAATGTATACCTTTAATAATCATATCCTTATTGTATATATATTTATTTAAAACTGCTTTGAACATATCTAACTTATAGTGAATGTTTTTTTTTTTACTTGCATTCTGTGGCTCAACTAAACCAAAAACAATTAATTCACTCAGATTTTTGAATTAATTATTATTTTTTTTATATATAAAATACTGACTCCTCTGGATGCCTTCTGATTAAGTCAAGTCAAGAAGCTTTTATTGTCATTTCAACCATATATAGCTGTTGCAGTACACAGTGAGATGAGACAATGTTTCTCCAGGATCAGAGCTATAAGGACTTAAGTAAGTTAGTCCTAGATACATAAAGTGCATCTGTGCAACCTGGTGCAAACAGTGCAAGACAAGACATAACAAGACAGACAGACAGTGCAGAACAAAAGACAGTGCAAACAAAAAATACAAGACAATACACAAAAGACAATAAACAGAAACAGCGTGTAAAAACAGAGAGAGTGAAAATACTGTATATTCAAACTGTATTAAACTGATGTGGGACAAATTTATCACGTTAGCATGTTAAGCAACATGATTATACTATGATAACGATACACACCTTGACTAACTCTAGTCTTGATAAGTGTCAATATTTTAACATTACTCACTGTAAGATGTAAATTGTTTAAAGAATAAAACCTATTGGACCACAGCAATTTCCCAACAGTGCTGTATTTTTTTTTCTCTTTTTTTAATCCTTTTAAAGTTGTGTAGTGGAAATTCTGTAAAAACAAACAAATTTCTGTTATCACTTAACTTAAGCAGCTATAAACAGATGTGTCCTAACTGGCCTTGATTTTGCTCTGTTTTGCAGTTTAAGTGAAACACACACACCAAGGGTGTCGATTTGGGTAGGGACGGTAGGGACATGTCCCTACCAATATCCAGGGAACACTCAATTGTCCCTAGCAATAATTCGACCAAGCCTATATACATAACCACTGATGTCCGTCTGTGTCTTGTGCTTTTTTACTTATTTCATTTAACATTTATCCAGGAATCATTAAATACGATAAAAAATATTTTACATCGGTGTTCTGTAAAAAAATAGCGCAACTTGTGGCCCTGCAATGAATCCCGCCTCTGTAACTCACCTGTCTAAAAGGATTGACCTTTGTCTTTTTTGAGTCCTGCCTCTCTAACCCACGTCGCTGTTTGATTGGCTTTGTCTTTCTCGCTAATGTGTTGAGGTAGGAGGCTGCAGCTATATTCCATTGTATGAAGCAATATGCAAATAAATTATGCAAATTAAACGCCAAATAAATTATGTCCCCACCAACGTCAAATAAATTATGTCCCCACCAACGTCAAATAAATTATGTCCCCACCAACGTCAAATAAATTATGTCCCCACCGATGTCAAAATCAAACTTACGCCCTTGACACACACACACACACACACACACACACACACACACACACAGAAAGAGACAGAGACAGAGAGATTATGTTACCGAGAAACTTGAACATGCAAAGCCTTCTGTTCTGAAGACACAAGAGTCTCCTCTCAAGTCCAGTTTATGATGTTAAATCAAAATGTCTGCACACACACTATGAGGAATGTTAAGTGCTCTTGCTCTGCTTTAAAATTACTTTATAGAGGTATATTGGCTTTAGAGTAAATAATATCCAGGTTCATTACTTGGTTAAACCTATAACACTGACCTTTTGAAATAAGGTAACCATCAACTTTAGAGTTATGACTAATATAATGATGTTAGCTGACTAGCTTGTGGCCATCTCTTGTCCTCGATTATTGCTATTATTGCTTCATTTGTAGTCGGAAATGTATGAATTTTTGAAGTTCACCACTTGAGCTGTTAAAGCAGCTTTTTTATGAGCTTTCCGTGCCCTGACAGAGCAAACAAAAGACTTTTTTTGTAACGCATATACACCTACTAGCACATCCTTAGTACCAAAGGATGCATGCACGCGCCGCGTCATTGTGTGCGCGCACACACACTTCCTGAACGCGCCGTAGAAGACGCCAGAAAGTGCGAGCTGCGTCATCGTGCGCGCGCACCCGGAGTACGGCGGAGACACGCGAGGAGTCAGCAGGAGCTGTTGTGCTTGTTGCTAGCTGGTTCTTTTTGTGTTTCGCGAGTGTTTATTAAGCACGAAGCAGATCCGTCATCCGTCAACGACGCCGTCGCTTAAAAAAAAACAAAACAAAAACTGTTTCCAAATATTGCAGAAAGCTCAAAGTTGATCCCGACATGTAAGTAAATTTAATTCCGAGATGTGCTAACATATTAGCTCTGTAGCTAGCAGTTAGTTAGCCAGCTAGCGGAGAAATTACGGCGAGATCGGTTTAAAACGGCGTTTATAGACACCAGCGTTTATTTATATAAAACACCACGACTTGTTAAAACAACAATATGTATTTAAATCGGTATTGTAAGGCCGTTAGGGCGGTTTGTTGTCAGCAATGCTAGCCTGCTAACATGAGGTAATTCAGCAGGCTAACTATGCTAACTGGAGCTGGCCTCTACTTAGCGCTCGAGCTCGTTGGCGAGAAAGCTAACCGTACTAACACCCGCGTGGCATTTAGTATTTAGTTTACTAATAATAGTACATCGTTATGGATTGCTGGTCTCTGATACTTATGGAAAATGGAAATAATTATTTCACGATGCCTGCTAACGCCCACTATACCATACTGGATTAGCATTACTAGCTTTTTTGCTTTTCCCGCTTTAAAAATCCTCTCTCTGAAATCTGCTTCCTGTTCCTATGGTTTCTAAAGTTTCCTCCAGACTCCTGGTAATCGTGGGGTTATTCGTTCAGCTGCGTGCATTTGTTTTATTGTTGTCGGTTTTGTAGTAAAAAGCGTGATGTTGCACCGTCGGATCCGCGCTAGATGACGCTAGCTCGTCTCAAAGCGGCTTAATGAGAGAGATCCGTTTATTTAAACAAGCGACCTTGAGGTGACGTGCGGCGTCAGACGTGACGTTATCAGCGAAGGTGAATGATGATTCGTGTTCTCCCGTTATTAGGACCTCAGTTTTGTAGCTGCACATGTTGCACTAGAGTTGCCAAGGTAACGTCCGCTATCCTCTGACCATCAGGGTCACGCGACATCTGCGTACAAGCTGTCAGAGAGAGCTGCTATATATCTGGTGTTAACAGGATGAAACCAGGGGTGGATGAAGTCTTCAGGTTATTCTAGGTCACAGGCCCAGGCCGGTTTAGGAGTACACTATGTCCTGTACGTTTTAACGGTTTCCCAGCTAATTGAAATAATGAGTTAATTACCAGCCCTTGTTTACTTCAAGTAAGTGCACCGTTCTACAGAACCCAGCAACAATACAATCAGCAGTCTTACTGATAACTGATGCTCAGTACTGGCTGAATCGGTATCAAAACACTGATGCGTTAAAGTGAAGGTGATGTTGACTGACCCAGCACAGGTCGTCTCGCATGTGGCCATGGTACAGCTGATACTGAATCGGAACAGAATTTATGCTCTTGTTTGTTTGTTGATTTGTTGTTTGGTTTCAATATGATGAATAATTTACTTAGCTAAGAATGGATGAGGCTTATAAAACACTTAAAGTACCAGTTAACCAGCTTTTGTTCACTGGGAGCAATACAACAATGGAAAGAGTAAATAGCCCTTTGCCTGTGGCACCCTAGGAATAACAATCACCCTACCTTTACATGCACAGAGTTGGCACTGAATTAATGATTAGATAATGTAAGTAAAAACAGTTCTGTATCACATCCCGATACATATTTTCTCCTTATGTAAGTTTAATATAATCAAATGGCATTTAGTACATTTTCTGTAGTTGGTCTAAAGCAGAATTGAATCACTTCCTTAATGTGAATGAACAGCGTTTTTGTTCACTTTAACCCCATGGATCGAGACGACTCTTCTTCTGGCCTGTTTTTACACTGCATCGAGTGCCCAAATAATGAAAAACTACAGTGGGGTTTGATCAGACTGACTAATAGCTTTAGATTTAGATTCTGCATGTGAAGTTTAGTCCCAATACAGAGTTTTGCAGAGTTGTGCAAGTGTTTTTTTTTTCTTTTTCTTTTGTACGTTCCGTTTCATTTGTATAATTGTAGATTTGTTTATTCCACAGGCAGCCATCAACCGCTAAGTGGTACGACAGACGGGACTCTGTATTTATTGAATTTTGTGTAGAAGATAGCAAAGATGTTGATGTGAAATTTGACATATCAACACTTACATTCAGGTATGTTATTAAATGCCAACATGTTGAATGTAAATGAAATGGACTGCTTGTTTCTGTAGATGCATGTGTCCTTTCACATTGTTTAATTTTATGTTTTCTGTTCAGTTGTGTAGGTGGAATTGATGGCATCAAATATCATAATGAAGTAGAACTATTTGAGGCCATTGACCCAAATGTAAGTATATTAGAACGTGACTAACTATGAGTGACTCTGCTGTCTAGTATAATAAGCAAGTTCTTTTTTTTTTTTTTTAGGAGTCAAAACACAAACGGACAGACAGGTCGGTGTACTGCTGTCTACGAAAAGCAGAATCCGGCAAGTCGTGGCCGAGGTTAACAAAAGACAAAGCAAAGGTGAGATTTTGTTTCTTTATTGCTTGAGTGAAATAAAATGAAATTGATTTGTTGGTCAAGAATCTTATTTTTCGTTCTCTTATTTTTTGTTAAGTTTAATTGGCTCAGCGTTGACTTCAATAACTGGAAAGACTGGGAAGACGATTCAGATGAAGAGTTGTCCAGCTACGATCGATTCTCGGAGGTAAGTGTCATTTCTATTGATAAAGTGCTATGAAATGTTTTACTGAAATGATTGCCACGTAATGTTTTTACTGTTTGTTTTTACAGATGATGAACAACATGGGAGGGGAAGATGATCTGCCTGACATGGATGGTGCAGATGATGTAAGAATTTTTTTGTAACAAGAATGCTTCTCTTTGTAGTCATATTAACACAGCTGCACTAAACTGAAAAAATCCTGTCCAAAAATTTGATGCGCAGGCCTTAAAAACCATACACAAAGTTCTTCCTGACCTTATTTATTTATTTATTTATTTATTTATTTGTTTGATAATGAAGATAAAGCTGTTTTCATAGAACAAGTAAGCACTCATTTTATATAAAAGGATGCATTTGCAATATAGCGCATGGAGTGCTGGGAAATCAGATTTTTACATTCATTTTAGCAGTCTTGCAATCTTGCTTTAGAAAAGTGATCAGGACCATGAAGGCAGTGCCTACTTCATTAAAGTTTAATTACTTTATGGTATGATTTCTTTATTTGACCATAATGAATAAATAGCAATGGGAATGTAAAAATAAAGCAAATAAAGTGTTAGTAGGGTTAATAACATTATAAAACAGAAACTAATGGTCTTTGAAAATCACTATAAAAAAATTCCAGTAATTACTTGGTGTGCTACTTCTGTTTTTCAGTCTTGCAAGCATCTCCCAAAATAAATGAGAAACCTCAACATCATCTTTGATAAATATGACTTTGTTTTAAATTGCAGGAAGAATCTGCAGATAGCGACGATGAAAGTAAGCACTTTTTTCTACTCTACTAATGACATAAAACCATGTGTGCACATTGTGTGGATATTGTGTGTGCGCTGGTCTGTGTAAGGTGATATAATTAACCATAATGTCTCTAAATTATTTACAGAGATGCCAGATCTTGAGTGAAGCTGCAAAAGAAATGCTGTGGCAGAAAACAAGGAACATTGCTTAACTGTTATTTGGAGAAAATAAATTAAAACAAGGTAGATTTGGGGGCAAACATTTAATTAAATATACAGATCAACAATCACACAACAAAATTCCTAAATTGAAGCTGTTTTCCAGGCTCTGAGTGGTCCACTAGAGCATACCATTGTGTTAATGGCTGTCAAGTCATCAACACTGCGTTCTTTACCTTTTTATTCTGCATGGACAATTAAAGTTTTCCATGATGTTTTGTGAATTCTAGTTATTGTTCATTTACTCAACAGTGGCTGTGGGAGAGGATGGTGCAGAGTTTGTTTGCCTTTCCCTCAGTGTCAGCGAGGAATCATTATATATCATATGCACATTGTAATTCCCAGTGACTAGAAAACTTTTCCCCCAATTTACTTTAGACTCTATTACACAATTCCTGGTTGACAGAAAATCAGCTTTTTTTCAACTATTATGTTAATTCAAGTCTCAGTTTGTGAGTGTGTGGAAGTGAAGCAAACATTTTTCAGAAATGTGTACAAATACTAGCCAAAACATTTACTGGATTTAACTACAGCGACATTTAAAGGTGAAGTTACCCGTTCTGCTTCACTGGGAAACATGTTTTGTTAATTTTTTTTTCCATGAAATAGATTGACGTGTAAATCAAATATGTTCAAAGTTCATAGTCCTGTCTGTACACATGGCTTTCCCAAATGATTTCAAGTTAGTAATCCTTTATCGTCACACTTGAACGTGTAGCAAGCATTTGAGCACTGATATCTTCCATTTATGTGAAGTGATATATAATGTAAGCTTCACCGCTGTACAGAACAAAAGGGTAACTTACCAATAGCTGACCAAATTGTGATTGCACTCCTAATATCAATGCAAGTGTGACTAAAAATGTCGAGGAACTTAAGTTTGTTAAACGCAGTGGGGTTTTGTCTACATATTTCTAATAAACTCTGTCTAAACAATTTTCACATGTGTTGAGTAACCCATGTAAGTCAGTCTCTTGTTCACTTTTATTGCCTTTTTGATCCAGTGCAGCTTAAAGGTGAGGATTAATCTCACTATCTGGCAGCTGTCAATTAAAGGAAAGATCTACCCTAAATGACTTGCATATTTATCTTTATGATCTTCTAATTCAGATTTTATCCCCCAAATGTTTTCTTTGAACTGTTGGCATTAACAGTTTCCTACATTACCCATGATGCAGTTTGACTGCCCTGATAGTTAAGGCAGAAGGAATGGACTACTTGCACTCGGAGATATGATGCATTAATATGAAAAGGCAAGAATCTCATGTTTCCTGTAGCACAGTTTACATTCAGTATAGTGAGACAGCAACATCCATCCATACAGTAGTGTTGGGATAATGCTAGCTTGTGTGTTTAGGAGATGACGAGCGAACATTATTAATCCCCATTATGGCAAATTCAAGTGGCAAGTTTTTAGTATTAGTTATTTTCATACTAGGTTAAGTTAATGTATGACTAAGCGCACCATCTGACACATTTTTCCAGCTTAACAAAAGAAGCTTTTTTGTTTATATGATAAACTTCGTTGGTGGTTGTTTTTGGGAGCTCTTGCAGGCGTCGGCGTTAAATAGCCCCATCGCCATTAAAGTGGATAATTGGCTCAGGAGCAGATTGGCTTTTGGGTTATAATGCAGAATTGTTTACACTTATCACAGAAGTTAAAGTTGGATTTGTACAATGTTCTGTGTGTCCAAGCTACACACGCTCATATTTTCTTAGGTGCTAGCCAGCTAACTGATGTCTTTAAAGAAGTGTGATGTATGTTGACTTTTTCATAACAACATATTTAACATGTCCACGTGTTGATTGGTTCAACGCAAAGTTACAGTGTACGTATTGAACAGCCATATTGATTTAATGTCACTTGCTGAACTCAGTGTTGAGGACACTGAGCTGAGTTATCTATTATTATATAGTAACTATATGCCAAATTCAGTGGAAGTTTTTCCTTCAAGTAGCTCGGGTTGTTTACCGTAGCGAAGTGCTTTAATCTGTCCAGCTCTGTCACCACCTCAGTACCCCTGGCTCAGGTTCAAAAGCTTTAACTTTAACCCTAATGCTGCAGTCAACATCATCATGCTTGTCATTTAATAGATTTTTAGATTTAAATATGACCTTGGGTGTCAATGAAAAATGGCGAGTAAGAAAAGTAGTTATTGTCCCTCATGCATCATCCACTGTAGTTTTACAGGAATAAGGACCATATCTGCTAAGAAGGAGGAAAAAACCCTTAAGTTTGTGTAGACTGTCGTTTGTAAGTGGGAAAGATAAATATGGTGGCTCTTCTTATACTTATCTTAAAGCTAATATCCATCAAAGTGGTGACACAAATCCAATTCAAACATTTAATTAAGCAGCCGAGTGTGAACATTGTTTATAAATCCAAAAGTGACTTTGAATCATGGTGCACACATGCCTAGCATGTGATTATAGAGGATTCCAATTAGGTGACGCTAAAGATACTTTTAACGATTCCCAGTACTGTTAATAGAAAGGCTGTGTATGTTAACCACCATAAGCCTTAAATGAAATGCCTTGCCAAATAAAACTCCAGTATGCAATGTCTTTCTGGCTTTCAAAGAGCAAATGAATTGCTGACAGGTCTTAAATTTAATCTGGTTACATTTCAACATGGCTAGATGAAACATGTTTCAATGTTGACACAAGTAAATTTCTGCACCAACAAACTATTGCAATATAAGTGCAGCTAAACCTCATGAAACCAGACATGGGTCGAAATTGTTTAACTTTTCTCCTGTTCACCCCTTGTGAACAGGAGAAGTGAGGGATCTAATTAGTCCAGAAAAACCAACAGACTACATTTACATGATCTAAAGCAGGGGTCCTCAAACCCTTCTTTGTAGCCAGGGATCTATTTAACAGTGAAATAAATTTCAATAGCTGTTAGTACAATCTTCATTTCATGAACAGTGTTTGTTATTGATTTTTAGCCCTGAAATTGTACATATTTTATCCAGGTTAACATAGTTAAACCTAGTTTGTTTTTGAGTTATTCAGGTAGCATTGAAATGTATGTTATATAATATAGAAGCCCACTCATCGATTTGACACATACTGTGAGGAGTTTTCTGCAGCTTTGGAGGACAAACCAGATAGCCCCATTGTTTTCATGTAAACGCAAATGCACATGGGAGAAAGAGCAAAGGAATGATTGCACTGTAAGACGGCAGCATTGACTGCAAAGTAATGCATCGTACGACTTTCTACGTAACTGTGACTGTAGATTCCAGTCTGCCTGCACATGAGCATCCAGATGGCCTTGATAATTATGATGAGTGGAATATAATTGCAAGGTACATTTTAGCATATTTGATGGTTTTATACATAATAGCATCATGTGAATTTAGCAAAATATATATTTAAATACATAATAATTTCATAGATTTACCTTCAACATAATTGTTTAGTATCTAATGTTTACATTTTTAGTTTTGTGCTAGTTATGAACTAAATAAAGTATGTAACCAGTATAAATACAGGATTCATTATAAACAGTTGGAAGAACATTACAAATAAATATGCTGACAGGATAAGAGGAATACTTTACTAGTATATAGATAGCTTGGTAGAATCTTTAAGGTGCAAGCAAACAGATAGATATAAATCTCACAGGAAAAAAAACTTGACACGCAAACTGCAAGGACACCTTTAGTAACTGCCTGGTCAGGCTAGTCTGTTTTTACTTTGCAAAATATCAAATAAATTTGTTATAAAATATCACACACATATATAAATAAAAATAAATATTTTAGGAGCAGAGTGAAAAAAAAAAAGTCACAACGATCACTACTTTTTTACAGACCAGTTATTAGCTTAATGTAGCTGTGGTTGAGGTCACACAGGTCAATGTAGCTGTGGTCACACAGGCTGCTCAGGTACTTGTTCAGTCTCTTGTCATTTCTAGACTGGATTACTGCAATGCACTGCTGGCAGGTCTACCTATGAACGCAATCCGTCCTCTGCAAATGATCCAAAATGCAGCTGCACGGCTTGTTTTCAACCTGCCAAAGTTCTCGCATACCACCCCGCTGCTGCGATCCCTCCACTGGCTTCCGGTAGCTGCATGCATCAGATTCAAAACACTGATGCTGGCCTACAAAGCCAAAAATGGACCAGCTCCCTCTTACCTCAAAGCCCTCATCATTCCTCGCACTGCACCCCGCACCCTCCGATCTACCAGCGCTGCTCGACTGGTTCCACCATCTCTCAGGGTAAGAGGCAAGCATACTACAAGACTCTTCTCTGTTCTGGCACCAAGGTGGTGGAATGAACTTCCCCTAGAGGTCCGGACAGCTGAGTCTCTGGCTATTTTCAAGCGGCGGTTGAAGACCTACTTATTCAGGAAACACTTCAACTAGCACTTCTTTCCTTATCTTTTGCATTTAAAACAAAAAACAAAACAAAAAAACTGACACTTTTTTCATTGTAACGTTGAACAAATGTTTTAAACTCATGGTATCTTAAGTATGTAACTTAGTGAGCCAGCATTAATGCATTCAATGCTAGAGATTTAAGCACTTATGTATGTCGCTCTGGATAAGGGCGTCTGCCGAATGCTGTAAATGTAAATGTTGAGGAACTGTCAAAGCCAGTTTT
This sequence comes from Tachysurus vachellii, assembly GCF_030014155.1. NCBI lineage: Eukaryota > Metazoa > Chordata > Actinopteri > Siluriformes > Bagridae > Tachysurus > Tachysurus vachellii. The sequence goes on along the minus strand of NC_083478.1, from coordinate 5,932,829 downwards.
GACCTTTTCTTAGTGTTACTGATTTTTTTGTTGATAAAAAAAAAAAAATGTAGTTTTAAATCCGAATACAACTTCCAATGCAGATATTTTGAGTACTTTGGTTGCATTGTATCAACCAGTGTGAGTGAATGATTACAGAAAGTCATGCCATGTTCAAGACATTGTCTTATTTGATAAGAGACTGCCATTTAGATATAATCGTAAACTGAACACTCGATTTTCCACTTTAGCTCTTCTCAAGAACAACCACCACAGAATTTCCCACTTCCCACAAAATAAGAAGACATAAAGAGTGACTTTACAGTGCAGAAGAACAGAAGCAGTCACTTTTACAGCATACTCGAACACAATGAGCCAAGGCAGCTGAGGATGAGAATAGAGAAAAATAAGTATTTCTTATCTTTGAATCCATCAAGACAAACTAGAGCTCCTTGGGTTTCCTTCACATTTTGAAGTGTTTTATTTATTAAATAATACAGGAGAAACTGAGGAGATCCAAACGTTCACAAGCGATTAATTGTGATATGTCTGTGCAAACCAGTAAACCTTTTATACAAGAAGAGGAACAAGAACAAGAAGAGAACAAGGAGCTGGGGAGCTCCTCATCACTGGAGCTCCCCAGGGTTGTGTTCTGAGCCCCCTGCTGTACCCACTGTACACATATGACTGTGTGGCCACTTCCAACTCCACCACCATCGTTTGCTGACGACATTGTTGTGGTGGGCCTGATCTCCAACAACGACAAGATGGCCTACCTACAGGAGACTAAAAACCTGGAGAGATGGTGCCAGGAGAACAATCTTCTCCTGAACGTCAGCAAGACTAAGAAGTTGATAGTGGACTTCAGCACAAAGCAGGAGCGGTCATACCAACCGCTAAACATTACGGGATTCCAGTGGAGGGAGTGGACAGTTTCCGATACCTGGGTGTTCACATCACATAGGATCTGTCTTGGTCCTGTCACATCAACACCCTGGTGAAGAAGGCCCGGCAACATCTGTACCATCTGAGACGCTTAAGGTACTTCAAACTACCCTCTCAGGTGCTAAACACTTTGTACACCTGCCCTCCAGAGGGTGGTGCGGTCAGCTGAACGTACCATCCACACCGAGCTCCCTGACCTGCAGGACATCTATAGCACGTGGTGCCGGACCAGGGCCAGGAAGATTGTAAAGGATCTCAGCCATCCCAACAATGGACTCTTTTCTTTGTTGCGTTCAGGGAAACGCTTCGGCTCCTTGAAAGCAAACACAAAGAGAACGAGGAGAAGCTTCTTCCCGCAGGCCATTCGGAGTTTAAACCAGGAAACACCCAGGATCTGGATTTAGATCTGGATCTAGTACTGAACCTCTCCCCTTCACTGTTTTTCTGCACACCTTTTTTGCACTGACACTTTAACTCTGGACTGTCACTTTAACTCTGGACTGTCACTTTAACTCTGGACTTGCACAGCACAGTACCACTTTATACACCCCATACCACACATGGACACTTTAAGGACAATAATTAAAAACCATACACATTTATATATTTATGTATATGTATATACATTATTTTTCACTTATTTTTCACTTATATTTTTATATTTTATGTAGTTTCTTTTTATATAGTTTATACCTTTTTTATTTATATACCTCCTTTTGGTTATACTTTTTATCCCAAATTGCATTCCTTATGTTTGAATAACAGACAGATGCAAAAAGCATTTCACTGCATGTCGTACTCTGTATGTATGTGTATGTGACAAATAGAATTTGATTTGATTTGATTTGATTTGAACAAGATGAAGAAGAACAAGAAGAAGAACAAAAAGAACAAGAAGAAGAAGAAGAAGAAGAAGAGGCTTTTTCTAGGACTGAACAGACAGAACAACCACCAGAGGGAGTCCAATTGTTGTTTTCTCACCCAGCAGACAGAGGTGAGGTAGTCATTTCCTGTATGAGCCATCCACTGAAAAGAGCCTTTCTGTGATGAAGGCAGAAGCATGTGAAAGGTACTTTAACACGTTTAAACCATTAAACCCATCACTTCAGCTTATTATTGGCATATAATTTAGTAACTAAAGTGGAACTATACTGCACTTTAACAAGAACATTACAGTCACTACACTTTACTCTTGTAGAAGTGTCACTTTACTCACTACACTTTACTCTTGTAGAAGTGTCACTTTACTCACTATACTTTACTCTTGTAGAAGTGTCACTTTACTCACTACACTTTACTCTTGTAGAAGTGTCACTTTACTCACTACACTTTACTCTTGTAGAAGTGTCACTTTACTCACTATACTTTACTCTTGTAGAAGTGTCACTTTACTCACTACACTTTACTCTTGTAGAAGTGTCACTTTACTCACTACACTTTTTTCTCTTGTAGAAGTGTCACTTTACTCACTACACTTTACTCTTGTAGAAGTGTCACTTTACTCACTACACTTTACTCTTGTAGAAGTGTCACTTTACTCACTACACTTTACTCTTGTAGAAGTGTCACTTTACTCACTACACTTTACTCTTGTAGAAGTGTCACTTTACTCACTACACTTTACTCTTGTAGAAGTGTCACTTTACTCACTACACTTTACTCTTGTAGAAGTGTCACTTTACTCACTACACTTTACTCTTGTAGAAGTGTCACTTTACTCACTACACTTTACTCTTGTAGAAGTGTCACTTTACTCACTACACTTTACTCTTGTAGAAGTGTCACTTTACTCACTACGCTTTACTCTTGTAGAAGTGTCACTTTACTCACTACACTTTACTCTTGTAGAAGTGTCACTTTACTCACTACACTTTACTCTTGTAGAAGTGTCACTTTACTCACTACGCTTTACTCTTGTAGAAGTGTCACTTTACTCACTACACTTTACTCTTGTAGAAGTGTCACTTTACTCACTACGCTTTACTCTTGTAGAAGTGTCACTTTACTCACTACACTTTACTCTTGTAGAAGTGTCACTTTACTCACTACACTTTACTCTTGTAGAAGTGTCACTTTACTCACTACACTTTACTCTTGTAGAAGTGTCACTTTACTCACTACACTTTACTCTTGTAGAAGTGTCACTTTACTCACTACACTTTACTCTTGTAGAAGTGTCACTTTACTCACTACACTTTACTCTTGTAGAAGTGTCACTTTACTCACTACACTTTACTCTTGTAGAAGTGTCACTTTACTCACTACACTTTACTCTTGTAGAAGTGTCACTTTACTCACTACACTTTACTCTTGTAGAAGTGTCACTTTACTCACTACACTTTACTCTTGTAGAAGTGTCACTTTACTCACTACGCTTTACTCTTGTAGAAGTGTCACTTTACTCACTACACTTTACTCTTGTAGAAGTGTCACTTTACTCACTACACTTTACTCTTGTAGAAGTGTCACTTTACTCACTACGCTTTACTCTTGTAGAAGTGTCACTTTACTCACTACACTTTACTCTTGTAGAAGTGTCACTTTACTCACTACGCTTTACTCTTGTAGAAGTGTCACTTTACTCACTACACTTTACTCTTGTAGAAGTGTCACTTTACTCACTACACTTTACTCTTGTAGAAGTGTCACTTTACTCACTACACTTTACTCTTGTAGAAGTGTCACTTTACTCACTACGCTTTACTCTTGTAGAAGTGTCACTTTACTCACTACACTTTACTCTTGTAGAAGTGTCACTTTACTCACTACACTTTACTCTTGTAGAAGTGTCACTTTACTCACTACACTTTACTCTTGTAGAAGTGTCACTTTACTCACTACACTTTACTCTTGTAGAAGTGTCACTTTACTCACTACACTTTACTCTTGTAGAAGTGTCACTTTACTCACTACACTTTACTCTTGTAGAAGTGTCACTTTACTCACTACACTTTACTCTTGTAGAAGTGTCACTTTACTCACTACACTTTACTCTTGTAGAAGTGTCACTTTACTCACTACACTTTACTCTTGTAGAAGTGTCACTTTACTCACTACACTTTACTCTTGTAGAAGTGTCACTTTACTCACTACGCTTTACTCTTGTAGAAGTGTCACTTTACTCACTACACTTTACTCTTGTAGAAGTGTCACTTTACTCACTACACTTTACTCTTGTAGAAGTGTCACTTTACTCACTACACTTTACTCTTGTAGAAGTGTCACTTTACTCACTACGCTTTACTCTTGTAGAAGTGTCACTTTACTCACTACACTTTACTCTTGTAGAAGTGTCACTTTACTCACTACACTTTACTCTTGTAGAAAAGCAGGGCTCAGCCTTGTGTCTAGAAAGCTACTATATACTATTACATTCTAAACGTGGATTTGACAGTCCTTGCCATTGGGTAGATATAAAAATGATATTCAAATTTCCTAGAGGTGATAATGGATTTTTGTTATTATTATTAATCACAGTGAGCAAGTATTTTTTATATGTTTTATATGCATCCCTCCGTCTAGGGTGATATTGGCCACCACTTTAGCTATGCTCATGCAATCAGATCTCAAAGAAAACATGGTTTACACAGATAAGCGTCAGTAAAGGCAGTATTTAGTCAGTTAGGCCAATAGCAAGCAGTTATTGGCAAAAGCGCATGTCAAATGTTTAGGCTGGGATTTTTAAGTTCTAAATAACATTTCTAAATTGGTTGAAATGTAAACATGGTTGTGTTCTGGCAGCTAGATTTCAGTATGTGTTCTGAGATATGTAGCAATATGTGGACCAGATGAAGTGATCAACGTGTTATTTACCTTTACTCATTGCCTTTGAGAGCATCTGGACTTGCCAATAAGCTCTGGAAGTTTTAGTGGTTTAACTGCTGTCATAGACTTAACCACAGCAAAATGGTCTAGCAAAAAATATTTAATACAACTGATAATTGAGGAGTCAAATAAAATCGTTTTTTTTTTGTTTTGTTTGTTTGTTTGTTTGTTTGTTTGTTTGTTTTTGCCACTTGGATATTACCACATTTCCACACTGTGAGAGAAGTGTCACTCGCTAAGTATTGTGATATCTAAATTGGTAGTTAATTGAAGATTTCCCAATGGCACTGTGAGGTTTGGGGGTTTAATGTCATGGTTGCTGCATAACATGCTGGGTTTATGTCAGCATTCTGTGGGAGGGTTAATAACAAAGTCCCCACGCAAGCAGGTTTTTACAAGCCTGACCCATACTCTGGATGCTCCATCCACAAAAGGTGGCTTACTGACACATGAGCAATTTAAATCCACGGCACAATAGAAATGTACAAAGTGATTGCCTCTGCAAAACCATTACCACTTCGTCCTACAAAAAGATTTATTTACATAAGTAATGCACTTATGGTGACGTTTGGTACTTTTAACCACCTCTGTTCAGTCCAGAATGAAGGTCTGAGGTGAATATTAAAATTCATTGCGAATTCAATTGTTTTGAATCGCTTTTAAAAACACTTCTTTCACAATTACACTATATACTATTCAAAGCTCTAGACATGTGGTATAAATACAGATGCCTAATACTTCATGCCATGTGAACCAATATGTCATATACTGTACATTTGCAACCAGTTGCACAGTTTGCATAATAAATAAATAGCTTTAGTTAGTAGATTGTGCTTCAGGGGACATTCTGATAAACTAGTTTTTCTTATTTTGTACATCACTTGCTTTTCTTATTCTGGTTTCACACTCACTGGGAAAAGACTAGGTGCTTTCCTGCATTTTGGGTTTTCTTGAATTAAAATGATTGTGTACAAAGCCTATGCTGGTCATTTTTGAGCCGTTTTTAATTCTGAAATAAAATCTCCAATATGACTTCTTACACTCACTGGGAAAAGGCTAGGTGATTTTTTTTTTGTGTCCATTTTGGCTGTTCTTGGCTGACAGGAGTGTTGCAACCCATCCATCCTTCGAGGCTCAATCTTTTGTGTATGCTGAGATTTTGGCTCACCATGGTTGTCAAGAGTAATTACTTTTGAGTTATTATTATTACTGAGTTGAGATTTCTTCCCTGGCAGCGTGAACCAATTTTACAATTTTCCTCTGATCTTTCTCATCAACAAGCCACGTCCACCCACAAAACTATTGATGACTCAATATACTTGATACTTTGTACTGAAAACTGGAGATTCAACTCTGGCGACTTTTAAGTCAGGAGATCGGCAGTTTCCGAAATACTCAAACTAGCCCTTCTATTATTAACAAACAGTACTAAAATGTCACAGAGATCAAAATCTTAATTTTGATGTTTGATGGGAACATTACCTGAAGCTGATGACCTGTATCTTGATGTTGTTATGCATTGTGCTGCTGCCGCATGATTAATTATATGAAAGTAGAGTTGTATATGTGTTCCTAATAAAGTGACTGGTGAGTGTGTTCTAAGTGTCACTTTGTGTCACTTATCTAAATGACTCAAATTGTCCGATTCATTTATACTCTATACATGCCCTGTATCCTTTCAATACATTCAGTACTATTTGGCTTTTTTCTCCTACAGCTGTATACAGTAATGACTTATAATTCCATTATCCAGTGTAGTACCTCTTAGGAATATTACCATCTTTTCCTTCCAATCTTCACATCTGGCTTGTTCATAAAAGCTGCCTTGTGACAATATCTGTTGTTAAAATTTATGTAACTTACGCAACACTTATGTAAGCCTCTCGGGATAATGCTGAGGTCTGCCAAATGGCATAAATGTAAAACCTTTGTACGATTGAAATTCAGTGGAATTGTGTTTGAATTCTGGACATTATATTTTGTCATTTTTTTCGTGTGTGTGTGTGTTGTGAAAAGCATAATTCAAAGTGACTTGGGGACAGCAATATGGCACATTGGGTAGTACCGCCACCTTAGAGCTCCAGGGATCGTTCCCAGGTTCAGTTTACTGTCTGTGGTGTTGAGTTTCACAGGTTTTTGTCATGTTTACATGGATTGCCTCCACCTCCCTTAGTTAACTCCCACTGAAAAACACCTTGCATATAAGGAGATTGATTACACTAAATTGGCCACAGGTATGAGAAAGTGTGTGACTGGTGTCCCATCCGAGGTGAATTCTCCTGCTTTGCATCCAGTCTTGCCAGGCATAGGCTAACAAATCCTGTGAAAACAAATGTCTTGTAAATGAGGCAGGATTCAGTCCTAGGTTTTGGCTGAATAGTTGAGTATAATGGTAATTGGTAGTCTTGGGGTTTGAACTTCCATCCTTACCAGCCACTGGAGAAGAACTTAACCACTGTACCACAACACTATCAACCACTTTAGAAGGACATGTGAAAAGAAACTGCACAGTGTAGGAGAGAAAGAGTCATTAGTGTATGACTCTTCATATGACTCTTGACTCTTCATTAATGTCTTGGAAAAATCAAAGGGAAGCGTAGCTGTCGAAAACTCTTCACACCTTCCTCTATGATTGCTTGTGCAGCAGTGTAAGTTCAATTAATTCTGTATATAGTGTCATAGCGTACCCTTCATTTATACTGGAGCAGTTTTTACCCTATGACAGCAGTTATTTCTCTGATAAATATGCTCTCTAACAAGAGCGACACAAATCAGTGAAGGAAACTGCCAGCACTTTGTTAGCCTTGTGATTAAAAGGCAAATGGATGAGGGCAGCATTATTCTTTCAGTGTTGTCCAGCTCTGGATGATAGAGGCTCCGGTCCAGCTCATCCTGCCCCCAACTGTTCCTCACAAACATGGATTTTCCAGAGCTTTATTGCATAGCAGCAGTCAGCAAACACAATGTAAAACTCTGCATAATCAATTCTACTCCAAACAAACTGGCACAGTCTCGACCCAGCAGACTGTGTCGCAAATAGACTTTACAACAGGGTTTGTTTTTTTTTTTAAATAATTGTAGAAAAAAAAAAATCCAGACCCTTCAATGCATTAAATTTTAGAAACTTTTCAAATATTTACCATTTTATTTCAGTTTTTTACAATATTTTAGCTTTTTTGGTACCTTAGAGTTCACCGTCAGTTTTTCAGTCACAGAATGCGTAAACAATTGGCATTAGATTTAAGTTCATTTTAAAATATGCTATTTAAATTACTGATCAGAAATACAATGATTGAGTTTGGTTCAATCAGTCCTTCATTCCTCTTTATTAAGGACTTTATCCTGGTCAGGAAAGCAGTCGATTCGGAACCTCGCAATCTCAGTAAATCTAAACATGGGCTGGAAATACACTCTGGATTAAAAATTAAGCCAGAACCTTTATTTTAATTATTTTTCTTTAATTCATTTTTTTTTAAAGAAAAGCCTTAAATATACCTATAAACATTATTGGAAGTGGGTTATTAATTGTTCTGCCCAGATTTCCTAAAATTTGAAACACTGGATAAAGAAATGTATTATTATAAGTTTATATTTCAGTGTAAGTTGTATTAAAAAAATGTTAACTGTTCTAAGTATTTTAGACTTCCTATAGTTACTGTTCCCATAGTTCCCATAGAGCTGTGTATATCCAGGTCCTCCTGCTTAACTAGACAGATTGCACACTTCTTTCACTTCCTTGTCAGCACGTACAGTAATCCTCACTATGAGTACACTAGAGCTTTCAGAAGCCAAGGGTTTAAAGTATAGTCTTGGGGAAATTTACCCCTAGACCATTTCCTTTACTATTTTGCTTTCCTCTTCACAGTGTCTTGGATCATTTGCGGCCTCTACTCGAGGCTATGCCTGATTCTGAAAATAATAACAAAAGAGTCGTCAGATATTTTCCATTTAATTTGCATGTCTATTTAAAAAAGATCTGATACAAATACAAGAGCAAAGACAAGTTTGTGTTGCAAGCATATTACCAGACCCCAGTAGGGTTGAACTGAGGACAGAGACTGTGAATTGAAGAAGTGTTTAGCTATAAACCTGAACTGAAAGTAAATTAGTGGCATTGCAGCTGCCCATGAGCCACAGGTTAGAAAGCATAAGTTGGAAAAGAGTTAAGTATTTCTCTTTTGACTTGTATTGTTCACACACCCCTCCCATGGGCTTGCAGGGGCTGATGGCGTCACTCTGGCCCAAGGGTATTATAAATACCCCCTGCATCACTGGCCCCAACATCAGGGCTGAATGTCTGCAGGACATGCTCACCCTTTGTCTGTCTATCTTTATTAGCACTACCCTGCATTCAGACAGATGCAGACACCAACAGCCGTCAGATCCAGACACAAATCTTTATGACAAAAATTGATGATTCCGCAGTAAAGTCAGGTGTTAGAGAAGCGTCTGTGCTTTATTAGTTACCAACCTTTGTTTTTAGTATCCTTCCACCAAAATATATTAGGCTCCTGCAGGTAAATTTAGAAGTGATCTTTGTTATTCAGACATACATATCGTTCTTAGTTTACACCCCTCCAGTGTTTTGGACTCACCTCTACTGCAGCCATGTGGGAGTTCAGGTCCATGGCTTTCTGGCGGGCCGTTTTTGCAGAGTTCTATGGCACAATGTTCTTTGTCTTCTTTGGTCTTGGTGCTGCTTTGCGCTGGACCAGTGGCGCTTACAATGTGCTCCACGTGTCCTTCTGCTTTGGGATGGCGGCTGCGACGTTCATCCAGTCCATCGGTCACATCAGCGGTGGCCACATCAACCCGGCCGTCACCTTCGCCTACGTGGTCAGCTCCCAGATGTCCCTGTTCCGTGCTTTCTTCTACATCTGCGCTCAGTGTTTGGGGGCGCTTTCTGGTGCTGCTGTTCTGTACGGAGTGACGCCAAGTAACATGAGGGGCAACCTGGCTCTCAACACAGTAAGTAAACTGTGCCTTGCTTCAGTTTTCAAGTTTCATATTTAAAAAGTGTGGATTGCATTGGGCTTTTGGGTTTTCCTGAACTAAAATGATTGTGTTCAAAGCCTATGCTGGTCATTTTTAGCCGTGTGATTGAATCCAAACAGTAACTGTATGTATAATAAGTGCATTCATTTTAAAATTTGTTCAGTAAACTGAAGAGTGTAACAGAAAGTGATCATTGCTGTGGGTGTTGTCACAGTGTTAATTAAAACAGAAATGCTGAATGCTGACTCTCTGACCTCTATGACTTTTTGTGCCTAGCTGCAGCCTGGCGTTAGCCTCGGGATGGCCACAACCATAGAAGTGTTCCTGACTATGCAGCTGGTGGTGTGCGTCTTTGCTGTAACCGATGATAGGCGAAATGGCCGTATGGGCTCTGCTGCTCTAGCCATTGGCCTCTCTGTGCTCATGGGCCATCTGCTTGGGGTAAAAAGGCAGCCTGGAGAGGCGTTCTTATTAACATTGTTTTCTTTCTTTTTTTATTAACTCAAGCTCTAAATGTATAATTGGCCTTTACATAGCCAAAGCGTGCTGTGTTTGACCATAAGACGTGTTATTGATTTGTGCCTAAATCTTTTAGATATACTACACTGGTGCTGGAATGAATCCTGCCAGGTCCTTTGCACCTGCTGTTCTTTTCAGGAACTTCATCAACCACTGGGTGAGTATGGATTTGGCAGATGGTTTAAACTAAAGTGACTTACAAGTAAAAGAGAATATTAGGAAAGAGAATCTGAGCATAGAACTGATTGCAATAGCCCATAATCTGCTTAGAGGGATATTCAATCACAACCTAAAAGTCATGCACACACAACTTTAGAAGAGCAGTTTATATCTCAAACCAACTAGTGCCTGCAAGGTGAGTTGCACTTGCAATGAAAACACTGAAAAAAGTTTTGCTTCTTGTTGCCTCTAAGGCCTTGTTCACACCTGCTATTAGCATTGCTATATATATCCTTGGTGATCAGATCTTGTGTAAAATGGGGAGAGCTTAGTACGTGTGTGAATAGGATTCAGTGTGTCCTGGGGTTGCACTGTGATCCAATCACTCAAGGCACCTTTGTGGGTAGTTTGAGACACACATCACCACATAACATTTGTAATGTGAACGTAAAAGCCTCCCAATGACCCGAGACAAAAAAGGTCCAACTAATTCAATACGTGATTGCCCTAGCTGGAAAATATTTAACCAAAATAGGACTTTTTTAAAATCATGCCATTTAGAAGTTTTGTTAGTAGACCACATGTTTGAGACCCACATCACCACATAACATTTGTAATGTGAACGTAAAAGCCTCCCAATGACCCCAGACAAAAAAGGTCCAACTAATTGAATACGTGATTGCCCTAGCTGGAAAATATTTAACCAAAATAGGACTTTTTTAAAATCATGCCAAGTTTTGTTAGTAGACCACATGACTGAAATGCTTGAAACGGGTACAAGAGATATGACATGAGATAGGGCTCGCAAGACATTCTTAGCTGAAAACAAATGTAAATGTAAACTGTGATAAATGTGTGTAGCACCCTTCTTCTAGAGGAAATGATGTATGAAATTTGAATACAAGCGGTCAGTAGAGGCATTTGTGATCAGATCAGTTGAATCAGATGTTAATACCAAGTGTGAACAGGACCTAATATCCCATTTTGGAGATCAAATCCTAAACATCTATTTTTTAATCATCTCTCACAGGTATACTGGGTTGGCCCTTTTATTGGCGGTGCTATGGGTGCTCTGCTCTACGACTTCATTCTGTTCCCACGTATGCGTGGCTTCTCTGAAAGACTCAACATGCTTAAAGGCAATCAACCTGCTGAAGCTGAGGGCCAGCAGGACCCACGGGGCGTGCCCATCGAGCTCAAAACACAAGCTTTATAAACAGTCAGGAAAGGCTATCGTTCTCACCCCTTTCTCACCTCAACTCACCGAACGCATACACGATTCACTGTGCCCACACTTATACCCTTTCAATCCTCCTTGATCTGCACCCAGAGCCAGGGGGTGTTGAAACATCTCCCACATCACCTTCACCTCAACTCTTCAGACTGCACAAACTAGAACGAGGCTTAGTAGAAGACTTTGGTATGTAGGGAAGCGCTCTGTGGCTACATCTGCTCAGGACAGGGGCGTCTCTTTGAGTTGTAGTGCACTTCAGTAGTGGACTGCATGCTTTCCGGGTTTCACAGTGTTCTTGAGTGTTCGCTATTGTTTTTGAAAGTTTTCAGTTTTGTTTTGTTTTTAACTCTTACTATATTATAGAAATTTAAAGCAATTTCAAGGCAACGGAGACATACTTCTAGTTGTGTGTGTGTGTGTGTGTGTGTGTGTGTGTGTGTGTGTTTTACTGGCGTTTTTATTTTGGCTTTTTATTCCCATTATACCCTGTTTGTATTTTGTTTTTCTAAGTGAAAGACACCCCCACTTTATCCATCGGTACATTTTAGTGTCTTGATGAAGCAATGTGTTATGAGCGAGCATGCCTTACAGTGATGTCATGCATAAGGAAGTTCTTAGGCACGATAAGGTCAATGTAGAGGACACTTTCGAGAAGCTCATTGCTTTTATAAAATGGAGACAAAAACATGATAAAATCCATGTAACCAACTACTGAATGTTGGAAGCCCTGCTCAAGGTGTGGCACAGTGTGGCATAACACACTCAGTAGAAAGAGCATTCTGTACTCTTCCTCATACTTGAGCTCACAGATGCCTATGACTGCTTATTCACTCTGATCATGTGACTGTGGCTGCATTGAATTTCCAACAAAATGTAATTTATTACTACTCATATTTACTAAAATACCACTATGCAGTGTAGTCTAACAGTAAGCTTTGGTTGCCTAGCAATATAACAGACAATGTTTAGGACTTTCTGTGGGCAGAAACGATCCCTTTTATAATTCAAATTTTTATCAGTTTCCATTAGTTTAAGCTCATTATTCCCCGTCTGTGTGTGAGAGTGTGTGAGAGTGTGTGAGAGAGTGTAAGAGTGTGTGAGAGAGTGTAAGAGTGTGTGTGTGAGTGTGTGTCTGTGTGTGTGTGTGTGTGTGTGTGTGTGTGTGTGTGATTGTGTGCGAGTGAGTGTGTGTCAGTGTGTGTGTGTGAGCGTGTGTGTGAGTGTGTGTGTGTGAGCGTGTGTGTGAGTGTGTGTGTGTGAGCGTGTGTGTGTGTCAGTGTGTGTATGAGTGTGTGAGTGTGAGTGTGTGTGAGTGTGTGAGTGTGTGTGTGTGTGTGTGTGTGTGTGAGCGTGTTTGTGAGTGTTTGTGTGAGTGTGTGTGTGAGCGTGTTTGTGAGTGTGTGTGTCAGTGTGTGTGTATGAGTGTGTGTGTGAGCGTGTGTAAGTGTGTGAGTGTGTGTGCGCTTTTCTATGGGCTGGAGCTCTGATTGCTAAGCAACATAGTAGACAAACATTTGGGCTTTTTAATATTTAAGTTATTCAATAAGCTGTAACTGTATTGAGGATATTAAAAAGCATTTAAAGCACGGCTCAGCCAATCGGAGGTTACCGAGCTGAACCCATCGCTTTTAGAATTTCCATGTCTTTTTTTTTTCATTTTGCACTTATATTAGTGTACATATCAAATTGGCTCAAGAAACATATACATTTTTTTAAACATAAACATATAAGTGGGAAGAATGTAGGAGCATTTTAAGACGACTGCAGTGTGCATCGTGACAGAAAGCTCACCTCATTGTATATTTATTTGCAGTTCATTTTAGAATTTCCATTTTTATCAGTTTCCATCAGTTTAATCTCGTTGTACAGAATCTTTAACTGGTCATTTAAGTGTCTAGTCTCAGTTATTTCTCTTAACCACAACCTCAGACAAGGAACTCCCTTCTTAATACACATGAGAGTTTCTGTACTATATTAAACTCATGTGAACTGACACTGTTTGTGTTCCTCCAGGGTTTTGGATTGTTGATTGTATTCAGCTTGCTGTTTTTTTTTGGCATGCATTTCCTTCTGATTCAAAAAACATCTGTCACTATAAGACTCAGCATGTGTAGGTTTCTTGTTTCTTTTAACTGGTTTGGTTACTTCTTTTGTGTTGAGTAGAAGTTAAATAGATCAGACCTGATTTGTTGTTGACCTCAGCTTATTTGTGTACTTTTGGTGAAAATGCATGAATAGAGTTAAGTTGAGCAAATGTTGTTTTGAATGAAAATCGAGTGCATGAAAGTGCAGTGATTTATATATATATAGTGTATGTATACACACACACGTGTATATATATATATATATTTATTTTTTCTCCTCTGACTGTTTATTTATATGGTTAACAGATTTGAACGCCTGAGCGTTTATGTTTTGCATCAACAGCACCCGCATTTCCTGTGCAAAGAGGTGATGCTGGTAGCATAATGATTTTTCTCCAAGCTTCACTTCTACTCGTGTTAAACGTTAATCCTCGGCTTCACCTCCCTTCACCTCCGTGTCCTGCTGTTCTGTTCCCTGAGCAGTGAATTCAAAGAAATGTACACGCTCTGTTTGAGTGCTTATATGCTGCTTTTTATCACTCTAACCTGAACATTTAATTCAGTGGACATTTGTCAGATTCTTTCATGTTTCCATTAATAGAAATCACTTGTGCTCGAGATAGATAGGTAAAGATTTCCATTTCTTTTCTTTTTCACATTTTAAAACTATCCAAATATACATTAATGATCATTTCATGTCATCGACTGTCACTTATTTATTATAATAATACCAGAGTGAGGACCGTGTGTGTTATTCACATCCGTTTACAACACTGTGCTGGAGCCTATATAACTTTTTGTTAAGAATACGGAAAAAAAGCATGCACTTGCGTTAGTGTACGTATTAAATTGGCTCGAGAAACATTATATAATTTTTTTTAAACGTAATCATATAAATGGGAAGATCGTAGAAGCATTTTCAGACGACCGCAGTGTACATCATGACAGAAGGCTTGCCTCGTTGTATATTTATTTGCAGTTCATTTTGCCTCCATGCTTTTCCTCTTTACAACTCACTCATGGCACAAAAGAACATTATACAAAAATAAAACAAACAAAAAAGCAGTATTATTACAAGGCAATATCACATTTCATAGCAGAAAAGACCTGATTATTTCAGATTTGTTAATAATGACTGAAAAAAAAAATAGACAAACTAAAGTCTACCTGTAAAAACACTGCGTTATGATCAAAGGTCCCCTTAATGTGAAACACGTGTATGTGTGTAAGACAGAACATGCACCTTAAAGAGTTTGGTTATAAAGAGTCTAACCTATGAATGAACAAGTCCAAGCTTATTAACATTTCTTGCATAAATCCCTTTATAAAGACAGGAATGATATAAATACAGATACGTTGTATAGTACTACTGCATAGATAACATATCTGCTCGTATACTGTGACTTTATAATTATGAGTGAACATTTAGGTTTGTGAACACTGAATATTACACAAGTCCTGAAGAGGAATGAAATTAAGGGATCAAAACAACAACTGAAAGACGACAGGGTGCAGGAGCCGTTTTACACTGCTATCTGGAATTAAAGCCGTGTTTATGAGATGACTAAACAAAGGTGATGAATTAAAAACAGTGAAGTTACAGAACTGCCTACAATATATTAAACTTCAGAATGACAGTGTGTGTGTGTGGAGGTCTGGGAAAACCCTTCGCATATTGGACCACATTTAGTTCTGTGCACTAGTAGAGCTCAAGGACTGAAATAGTTTAGAAAACAGGACAAATATAATTAAAAAAATGTAGTTCGTTATTAATAATATTCGATATAAACGCTCCTCTATGGGCTGGATCTCTGATTGCTAAGCAACATAACAGACAAACATTTGGGCTTTCTGTGGGCAGAAGTTATTCAATAAGCTGTAACTGTATTGAGGATATTAAAAATCGGAGCTTACCGAGCCGAACCCATCCCTTTTAGAATTCCCATTTTTTATGCATGAAAGTGCAGTGATATATATATATATATATACACACACATATATTCCTCTGACTGTTTATTTATACTGTATGGTTAACAGATTTGAGCGTCTGAGCGTTTACGTTTTGTTTAATCAGCACCCGCATTTCCTGCACAAAGAAGTGATGCTGGTAGGATAATGATCTTTCTCCAAGCTTCACTTCTACTCATGTTAAACGTTAATCCTCGGCTTCACCTCCCTGCACGTGTCCTGCTGTTCCCTGAGCAGTGAATACGATCGTGTCGTTCTAGAAATCTGTCTGACACATTATAAAGAATAAGAAGTTTACAACGGGACACTAGACATGTTATTATCCACATCAGGCTCTGCCTCATCACCTGAGATATAAATCTCAACACGAACCTCAGCTCTCCATTCGACTGATTTCTGTTCACGCAAACGATGGGAGTGTCGCAGACATTTTCACAGCCTGAATCTGATTTCAAAACGAACTGCTCACGCTTATGTCTGATTCATTTTATGTTGTGAAGCTACTGTATATAACAACTGTGTGAAGAAATGACACATAGCTAGCAGGCTTTTAGACACGTTTACCAGACTGACTGCATTTACAACTGTCTCCTTACCGATCCTGAACGATCTTGTCAAGCAGACACTAAGACAAGAATGAAATAAACATGTCCACATTGTTTTCTTGGTAAAAAAAAAATATATATATACTTGTTGCTTTCACGTCAAAGTACATTATCGGCAGAAATATTAATCGATTTATAATTTTCAGACATCTGAAGGGTTTTCCCAGACCATCAGATAAACAATGGCATCACTGGCTTTAAAACCATTCCAGAAGCACCAACATCACAATATGTCTGACTTCCAAATCTATGAAGTTTAGTGCATCTGAGCACCATTTAGGATCAAGCTGCTTAGCTGCTCTTTCAATGTGAAACCCGATAAAAGCCCTTTTACTATGACATGGCACATCCATGCCAAAGAGGAACAGACATGAAGTGGAGTGAAAAGAAATGAATGAATGCTTGCTTAAAGCCACAGCCAGGAATTTTAAATTAGTCAAGTGGAAGACAAACACTGATTTTTCTGATGGTCATAAACAGAAATGGTACGTTTTCCCGAGTTACTTTGTATGGTATTTTTTGTACTTTTATTTTATTGTTAGTTTAATGAGTTTTACGATTGTACTTTTTATTGTCTTATATAATGTTTTTTACCATGTAAAGTACTTTGGTCCATTGTTACCGTGTTGAAAGTGCTATACAAATACATTTTGATTGATTGATTGATTGAGAAATGTTTTGAATTTATGTACTGGCAATTTATTATTATTATTATTAAATTACAACTGATTTAATAAAAAAAATAAAAGGAAATTATATATAAGTTCTTATTTATATATAAATTATATAAAGTATAGCTAGTTCTCTAACGTTTACTTTAAACGACCGTGATAAAAAGCTTTAAAATCCTGACAGTTATTATTACTACATTATTTTACATCATTACTACATAAGCCTAATTGACTGATCGAAACAAAACCATAAAAAGTCAACAAATGTAGCAGGTTTATTTCAAACAGGTGAAAATGCGATTTTAGATATTTTCCGATTTGGGTTTAATTAAGGGAAAGTTAATTTATAGAAACCATATAAGTATGAGGATACACGATTACCTCGTGTGCCATAAATATCAGTATATTAAGAATCGTTAACAATAAATTCGCGTTCATTACATATTCATTAAGACGTGTAAAACGTGTAAAACTGGCAACACTTGATATTCTGCTCACATGAACAGCACAATTCCCAGTAAACCCTGTTAATACTTTGCAATTATTTTTAGAGTCTTATCAAGTTTGAATGCACACAACCCTTCGGTACTAATCGTATTTATTTTCCTAATCACTCCAGATCAGTCCGTAACCAGCATTAGTCTCTGTCTGAGATGTGGTTTAGACTAGGTGGAAAACCGGACGCCAGTGAAATACAAATTCTGATTTAGCCCTTTTTTTTGTAAACAATATGAAAGATGACTCCATTCCTCACTGTGGCTTTAAGGGATTTAAGCATGAGTCAGAAACGGTGCAAGCTGAGCTGAGTACGTGTAATTTCTTTCCTGTTAGGCAAAAAAATAAAAAATATGAAGCATAAAAAGACTGTCTTTGTGTTTTTACCATCACACCATTTACAGGCTTAAAGGTACTCTTAAGTAATATTCTGAGTTTTCATGTAGAAGTCACACCGCTGGCCATTAAGTCTCATTATACACTTCCACGTCGACTACTGCTAAGACAAATTTATTTATCATATCATGTAATATATTTATTCAGGGTTTTAAGGAAAATTTCATCTTCACCGTGCCTTTAAGCCTGCAAGTATAACCCGATCTTAAATATCACAGCTGTGATATAAAGTTCAGGCTAAAGTGTGCACTGTTCTGTACATCCTTAGTGTATCAAGCCACTGGATACCTTAATACAAACAAAGACGTGCCAAGTTCCGTCCCCAGGGAGCTCATTAATTCATCCTATGCCCCAAAGCATGTTAGCCTGTGTTTTTGCATGCAATGCTCTGCTTCTGGATCTGTGCAGGGCTTCTGTTGCAGGCTGCAGTCTTTCGTATCATAACTGAGTGTTAAAATCAGACAGAATTTCCTCCAGCTCCATGTTACTTGATGCTTCTGGTGTCCTGATAACAAAAAGGGGTTCCAACTTACCAAATCTGACATTTACAGATGTTTTTTTTTTTTTTTATTGTTGGTAAATAAAATTCCTGAATGAGACGAGACACAATATTAAGATAACTTGCAAAGTGAAAAGAAAAAGCAAGCTTATGGTTTGGGATGGAAGTGTGTGTGAATACGTGCAGTGCGTGATGACTTACATGTTATTGCTGTAGAGGAGAGTAGGGTACATTTCTCCTTGGCTGGACATGGGGGTATCCGGATACGGAGAAGCAAACGTAGTCGTTGGGAGAGAGACGGGACTGCACAAAAAAGTGTCACCAGGTTTAAACATTACAGCTAGAAGGTTGGATCGTTATACAAAGTTTTAAAGATATTGTTTGGTGTAAAAAAAACAACAACAACATAACACAATTTTCTCTTTTACCCTAAATGTAGTCAATCACTTATAATATTTGCCCTGAAGGCTAATGCTGTCTTCATTACAAGAGACAACCTGCGATGTAATTTCATAGTTTGACTTGAAGTAGGGGGAAAAAAAACACGGACATCTTTAAAAAAAATGAGCCTTCTGTTAATATCAGTCTCAAAACAAAACAAAAAAAAGCAATCAGTATAGTCAGTGTTAAATATTTCCCCAAGTACCGTGTCTGTATTACGTTACAACTGATCTAAAGCCGATACCGCTCTTTATATTTAATAAACACTTATAAAAGTAGAGAAGGGGAACTTTAAACTGTTGGTCATTGTAAATGAGTTGACGTCATTTTGTAAACAGGGAAGGAACCGGTAGTAGAGAAGACAACCTGAAGTATGAGATGAGGATGTGAGTTTGCTGGCTTTTACCTGGTCACACACTAAGCATTACAAGTCGCAACTTCACCTCAACCATAATCTAGAATATAGAAGGACATTAAAGAAGCATGTCACCTGAAATCTTACTCGAAATGACAAATTCTCATTTGTAAACGTTTTGCAAAGCAGCATGTTAAACGTCGAACTATAGGGAACTGAAATATTAACTGTATAACTTCCATCTTTCTGCTAAACTTCCACTTTAGGCGTAGACTTTGGCCGGTTAAACGTTGCCAAAGGTTATCTGCTTGTTTTAACATGAACATGTTTTTTTTTCTACATGGTAAAGTGTGAACACTGATGATGTTACTGAAAGTACAGATACTCCCCGAGTTACGATAGTTTGTCTCACGAATTGTCAATCTTACGACGTTCGATAGCGATACGACGGATTTGTAGAAGTATTTTTAAATTTCACGCTGCAGGCAACCGTAGCAGCGTATGTGGTACGATACGCTGTATTCCCGCCTCAGTCACGCTACTACCCCAACTACCCCAACTACCCCGTACTGATCACCATTCTTTTTTAAGACTCCTGAGTCTAGCTGTATTTTACTTTACTACAACAGCTTTATAACTTCATTACAAACCTGACAAATAAAACACAAAATGGAAAATTCAGTTCAATTACTTTTGGCTAATTGACAACTCCTGAGAAAAAGGATTTTTGTTTTTCTTCTCCAAACTATTCCTTTCCATGGCATATAGAGGTGGATTACATGTCACTATTACGTCCTAACCTAAAATCACAGGTTAAATCGTGTATCATGTCAGTGTGTATGTCTATGATCTTACACAAACTAATTAAATAATACACATTTTAATTTTTTTTTTTTTATTCAATAATTCTATTCTGTAAAGCTGCTTTGAGACAATGTCCATTGTTCAAAGCGCTACACAAATAAAAATGAACTGAAATTAAATTGATTTTATCATTATATATTTTTTTCACTTTATACAATAAGATCCTAAAACAGCTAAAACTAAATAAAAATAATACTTTGCCTTGGTAATAATATAATATCGCCACTATATTGATGAATATCACTGTATATCATAGAGATGATGATGAGCACATGCTTGTCATTCATTCATTCATTCATTTTCTACCGCTTATCCGAACTACCTTGGGTTACGGGGAGCCTGTGCCTATCTCAGACGTCATCGGGCATCAAGGCAGGATACACCCTGGACGGAGTGCCAACTCATCGCAGGGCACAAACACACACACACTCATTCACTCACGCAATCACACCCCTAGGGACAATTTTCCGAGATGCCAATCAACCTACCATGCATGTCTTTGGACCGGGGGAGGAAACCGGAGTACCCGGAGGAAACCCCCAAGGCATGGGGAGAACATGCAAACTTCACACACAAAGCAGAGGCGAGAATCGAACCCCGACCCTGGAGGTGTGAGGCGAACGTGCTAACCACTAAACCACTGTGTGTCATCATGTTTAGCTCTCAGTAGCAGCATTATGAAGGTATAACAGTATGAACAGTTGTATGAAGACTCATACTCACTTTTGCATAATAAACATTTCCGGTGTCCTAAAGAAGCAGGAGCATTGATTAAAACATGATCACCAACAGATTAAAAAAAAATGTCATTGTGTTTATCTGCCATTGAGTTTCACTTGTGTGACTCATTCTAGCATAGCAGTGTGATTAAGATAGTAAGTATTTTGTCTTTAAACACTAACACTGATAAACATCTTGCAGTTTGAGGAACGTTCATCAGGCCAGGTCTCTTAGGGCCGACCGAGTGTGTGAGTAAAAGTGTGTGTTTAAATATTTACATGCAGAATTGGTCCTGCATTGGTTCAGCCTGAGGTATCGTGACAGTTCCGGGTTCCCTGGACACCAAACACGCACACACATAAATCCAAGCATAAATACAACATAATACAACATGCTGGATAAAGTCCAGCATAAATACAACAAATTCTTTCACTCATTTCATATCTTTCGATCCCCGCCTAAGCGCATCTTCATTTCAAATCAAAATAAATCCATGAAACTATTTGTGAATGCTATTTTTATTTATTTATTTGGTTTAGGAGCCCTGAAGTGCTACAAAATCATCATGTTTTCATACCATCCAGGAATCTAGAGAGAGATTGTGCTTTTTTAAATGAAAGCGATTTGCCTACAGGAAAGAAAGGTTTTGTCTGATTTCTGTTGTTGTTTGAATGTAAAATCTAAACAATGCTTCACTGTGTATTGCGCTTGAAATATGTCAAGTCATTTGAAAGTCGACTAGTAACTCCAGTTTTGTTTTACAGCAGAGGCTATAGAGACAATAAAGAGGCTACTGATGTTGTGTTACTTACTCATCCACCACTGTGGTGAGCTTGAACGGCAGGTATCCGTCCGGGTGAGGTGCAGATGGAACTGTGGGAAAAGAAAGGAGCTTTGATTATGGATCACTTGGTCTAGAACAACACTGATGCAAACGCGTACAGAAAAAGTTGAAGGTTAGAAACTTTTCCGGTGAAAACCTTTTTATTTGTTGTGGTTTTTGATTTCTAAAACCCATTTAGTGATGATATTGATATATTGGGCTTCACAGCAGACAAATCAGCAGCTCAGCTTTACTATTTACATCTCAATGTATCTTTCGAAGTTTTTTTATTACCTTTGTTCTATCTTCTTTGACCTTTCACTATTTATTTATTTATTTAATTTTATTGTCCTCTTCTCACTTCTTTACTTTTTCCTCCCTCTTTCAATGCGAACGCATCCGGACAGCGTTTACGGAATCCTTTTAGAAACCATGTGATAATCTGAATGCTGTTATTTAGGATTATCTCAAATACTTTATTTTAATCCTTCTACAACATTTTCAACAACATAGTTTCATGGAGTAAACAATCCATCAACCTACGAATATGAAAACGTTTAACTCAGGGGTTCTGACCGAATCACCCGGACGAATCACTTGCTCGGTAATAAATGAGACGATTTAAACCATTATCATCTAAAACTAAACAGCACAATGATACAGGCACGTGTTAGAGCGTTGGATGAGGAGGACTGAAAAAAGCATGTAGAGCAAACTAAACAATAAAAACGCCAATGATTTGACAACAGAAGACGGAGGATCGTCTCCAGCTGGAGACATGCTGAAACTCTCACTCAACTAACGACGCTAAAAGTAACAAAGCTGGATCTCTAGAGGCAGCATGGGACACTCCCACAATCTGTTCACAAACATTACAAAATAAAACTTGTAGGAATCCCATGAGCAGCTGTTCCGTATTACAGGAAGACAAAAGAAACAAAACAGATTAGCGTAGTGGATAAACTCTGCCTGAGTTAGAGACAGGCTGTCAGGGATGTGAAAGCAGGAACAGGGTTAGACGCACCTCAGATTTGCATCCTGTGAAAAACTGACGATGCTTTCATAAGATAAGCAGCTGAGACAAAATGCACACAAATACATTTTTCATGTGCTAACTAAATGCCGAAACAAAATAGTGAAGTGCTATGAAACTGCACCGTCATGTGCAAGAACAGTTCCTCATTTGACTAGTTCCTAGCAACAGTATGGATGGAAACCGGTGCGGCTGCAGGTTATTAAATGGATTTCTTTCTCACTCACTGTCTCTCCTCCTTCCATGCTTCTACATGTGATCCAATAAAATCTTCAAAAAGGAGTTATGGCCATTGGGTTTCAGTCACGGTGTATGAGACGTGGTTTCTGCACTCATCAGGAGGAGGCATGACTGAAGCTGAGCTGTTCATATTATACTGACAGACTTGATGGCATCATGTTAAACGTCAAGCTACCTTAAATGTACCTCGAATGGATATCAGATCATCAGCCAATCACAATTGTCATGTGTTTCAGGAAGATTCTATGATCACCCAACAGTTAACAAGTTGAACCTATCTCTGTAGCTATCTCTATCTCTAACATAAAGAAGTGATGGGTATCATATTATGCATATTATGTGTACTTGCCGGTGTAATATTTCTTAAATGCTTCATTTTTTGGTGTTAGTCGTTGAGATTGTCCCGGTCCGTGTGAATATACTTGTGAGATCAGACTGATGTCCCGAATACGATCGCCAAGGCCGACGGAGTCCAGGTCTTTTTTGGTGAATGGTTGGATGTTCTGGATTTTCCTGCATCCAGCTGGAGCTACACAAGTGTGTGTGTTTGAACGAGAGAGAGAGAGAGAGAGAGAGAGAGAGAGAGGGATGACAACACAAATGGATAAATCAGTCTCTAAACAAAAGGGGGCCAAAATTAAGGCCATTTAACAAAAATGTTACACTGAAATATTTCCTCAAGCAAATATGAATCTGTCTATCCTTTTAGCATACATACAATCACTGAGGCCAACATAGGCGATGGTGATGCCTCCGATTTCAGAGTCACTGAAGCGCAGCAGAAACGTGCCGCTGGGTTGGTTCTGCAAAATGACATGAAGGTGTTGCTTCCCAATAAAGCCCAGGATGAGTCTGCAGTGGACAACAGCAAGGATTATTGAAAAATGATGTTTTGTTACGTTTACTGCTCAATCTGAGAACACTGAGGCTTCTCATACCCATCACTCCAGTAGGCCTTTAGGCATTTTTTGGTCAGATCAATCACGCCCTCAAACCACTGCCAGAAGGTGAAGTTTCGCCCAGGCAGAACTTCCTGTATCAGAAATCGTGAAATATTAAATCTTTGGCTTTGTGACGAAGCCAAATGACAGATAGGTCAAGCTTTTACTTTATCTAGGCTTTATTCACGCATTGTGTCAATAATAGGTCTGTGTTGAGCCTTAGGCATGCAAAAGTAAAGAAAACATAAACAGTATTTTCACATTTCAGTTGAGAGCAAGACCATATTTACCAAGACCACAGTCCAAAATCAAGGCCAGTTACAATGGCTGATAAGTCTGAGACGAGTCCAAGTCATTACAGAAAATGTGGGGTTGTGGTAGCTTAGTGATTAAGGAGTTGGTCTACTAATTGAATGGGTGTTCAAATGAGTTCAGATGAATGAGTTCAAATCCCAGGTCCTCCAAGCTACCACCGCTGGGCCCCTGAGCAAGGCCCTTAAAGGTGGGGTCTCCGTTGTTTGAGAAATGCTTCAGAAAACTGCGTTAGGCCGCAAACAAAACAAAACTAACATGTAGTCAATGAGCAGAAAGGGGCGTGTCTTGTCAATATGGGCGGAGAGAGTGTTCAGTGCGCATGTGTGACATTAGCAGAAAGCGGTTTTAACATTGACATGGAGGATAAAAACAAAGAAAGAAAGTGAAGAAAGCTTACGATAAGGCAAGAAGTAGAACCCGTGTTAATATAGGATCAGCTTTCCAGCACCGGAGAGAACTGAACGTCTTCCATGTGAAACGGAGCTAAACCTTTCACGGTACAACACACAGTACTACAAAAACACATTTGTATTACTATAGTATTACTCATTGAGTTCATTTATTGATAAAAATATACCCACGGTCAGCTGCCCCAACAGGTTCCACCATAATACTTGTCTGGGTTATACTTGGGTTATACTTGTCTGGTGTATGTGTGGGGCGGAGCTATCAAAACAGGGGTGGGACCCATTTGGGTTAGGGGCGTGTTTGTTTTGGTGATTTCAAATGTCAACATTGGCTTTCAAACAACGGAGACCCCACCTTTAACCCTCAATTTCTCAGTTGTATAGAAAAAGTGAGTATATACATTTATTTACATATAGTAAAAATGTAAGTCACTCTGGTTAGGGGCATCATGTATAAATGCTGTAAATGTCTACAGTTAAAGTTTTACTAGAAGGATACGTATTATGATTATAATTAAATATAAGCGATTAAACCAAAAAGACCAAGAAAAAAAATACATCGATTGACTAAAATTCTGAATGACTATTTACCAACAGATTAAATGAAAAAAAAACATTCATAGACTTTTGCACACGGTCGCTTTATAAATAATAAAAATAATACCTTGTTGAACTGAGCCCAGGAAACCGGTGCAGTGCTGAAGTCCTCTGAATTATCGGGCTTGTCGAAGATCTTTTGAGCGAGGCAGTGCAAGTTGACTCTGTCTAATGCGTGTGTGGTCTGAACCTCAGACATGAACTTACAGCTCAGAGCCTCAGACATCTGACTCCAGGACACTCGATCAGGCACCACGAACGGGATCCTGTTCTGTGGAGACGATGACAGAAAAACACTGTTTTAATCTCACATCTTCAGCACTGTTTAATTATTCAGGACTCACAACTACTTCGAGTGAGGAAAAAAAGAGCGAGTGACTTCTTACAGCTGTTATAATGATTGTAATAAGAGGAACTTGTTTTGTTGATTAAACTGTAACTATAAATGGATAAAAGCATAATTTGTCATATTTTTAAAAAAAAATAGAACTAATCAGCATTGGCAAGTTTCTACGGCATACGTGTACAATTTGTGACACACTGTTATGATAAATGTTTCAACTTCAGTGACGGCGTTCGACGGCGGGGCCGCGTTACGCCGACGAGTCGTCGATTATTTCCGTATTGTAGCGTACACGTGTGTTTTCTCCTTCCTTAAAAATGAAAGAAAAATCCTAGTCTGTGTTACTCACAGGTTCAGAGAACGCACAGTCCCAAATGATGGTGGCCATAGCATTGTTCTCCTGACTGCCGTGTACGATTACAACAACAGGAAGCGAGATCACCTACAAGAGGAAAAGAAACACCAATCAGACGCTCAACAACAGGCCCGGGACACAGTTCTGTAAAATCTGTTTCTAAATAAATAAAGAACAAATAAAGGAAATAAATAGAATTTGAGAAAATGATGTCATTTTTCGAAATCTTGACCGATTCATGTAGACCAATGGTGTTAAACTCAAATCCTGCCTTGAGCAGCCAATATCTCAGCTATTAACCTTTTATCATATTATCTAGTCTCTGATTAACACGAACAACCCAGAAAGCAGAATAGGACATTTCTAGAAAAAAAAAAAAAGAACTAACAAAAACTATTCAAATTTATATATCGATTTTCTTAACATCAAAACTTTTAGTAAGAAATCACACAAGCTTATCTCTGCAACAAACATACAAGTTCATGGTCGTCCATCTCATCTTTTCTCTTTTCAACACACGGTACGTCTTTGTACGTCTACGAACTTGTACGTCTCATCAATGTGTGATACATTTTGCGATTCTGAGTTCCTGGGTGGTACTAAAGGATAAGACGTATACAAGTCTGCGTTTAAGACACGGGCATGTGGTAGCCTAGTGGTTAAGGTGCTGGTCTACCAATCAGAAGGTTGTGAGCTTGAGTCCCAGGTGTGCCACAGTACCACTGCTGGGCCTCTGAACAAGGCCCTTAATTACTCAGTTGTATAAAATGAGTGAAAGTGAAAGTGATGTGACATACAGTGAATTAGAATCCTCAGAATTTGTTCTCTGCATTTAACCCATCCAAAGTGCGCACACACAGCAGTGAACACACACACACCTGTAGCAGTGGGCAGCCATTTACGCTGCGGCGCCCGGGGAACAGTTGGGGGGTTCGGTGCCTTGCTCAAGGGCACCTCAGTCGTGGCATTGCCGGCCCGAGACTCGAACCTACAACCTTAGGGTTAGGAGTCAGTCTCTCTAACCATTAGGCCACAACTTCCCATGAGAATGAGATAGAAATGTAAGCTAAGATGTGTGGGACATTTCTACATTTTAATTCTAGATAGACAAAAATATCTAGATAGAATAGTAGACATTACAGGCAGTTATGATATACTGATTTGTAAGTTTAGGCAGGAGGAGTGTAACGAGCCAGTAGTCCATGTATTGGTCCTGAGTGCAAGTGGTTAAAGTTCTGGGTTGTTGAGCGGAGGATCAACAAGGTTCAAGCCCAAGCATTGGTGCTGTTGGGCCATTGAGCAAGGCCCTTAACACTCTCTGCTCCAGGTTCACTGTATCATGTCTGTATCACCCTGTGTTCTGACCCCAACCTCCAAAGAAGATAGAATTGCTCTGTTTATGTTTATGTGAAAAAATAAAGGCTTCTATTCTTAGATTGTGTTAACAGGCATACATACGGTAAAGTCTGAGTAACTGAAAAGCCAAAGAACACAACTCAACAAAACATAATAAAACCTACCTGGACACTGTAAGGACTGTCGCAGCCTGTGATGGTTATCTCTGTAGTGAAAAGCAAAGCAAACTTCTCCTCCGTTACTGACTCCGAGCCCTTCCTGTCTGCCCGCTTGATCTTCCTGATGGACTGTGAAAGAGAAACGGCGACTGCTTACAACATTTACCTCAGAATTCTGAGCATATAAGTATCCATTCTGCTTGCTAAATCTAATACAATACTGAGAGCAGATGGCTAATATTTACTACATGCTTGTTTATAAATGAATGTTTACTGTAAAAAAAAAAAGGAACTCATGTTGTACAAACCATATTCCTGAAAGTTGCACATGTGCTCTTGCTAGTTGTGTTGTGTTCTAAGATGGCGGTGCTGTTAATCAGGTCTCCTACGTTCTCGCTGGAAACGAAAAATCATTGGGAAAGGAAATTAGCTCCTGTTCATGAATCACAATAATTACAAACAAGCTCCCCTACCCCCAAATAAACATGGAAATTAAGCCGATTGATATAAATCTGGAATGATTGACGAACGCATCCCCTAGAAGCCCCGCCCCTTTCCCTAATAATGTTTGCCTTGTGATCTCTTAATTTAACTTATTTGCCTTCATGAATGTGAAATTAAATCTCTTTATTGTATAATGCACTAAAATCAGACACGTATGCATGTGTTCACGTATTAATTCGGTTAATTTTAGAATTCATTAATCCTATTAATTCTATTCTATATCTCAAACTAAATATAGAAATATAGAGATATAGAATAAAATGACAGAGTTTAGAATTAAATGTGTATTTATCCCTAAAGAGTAAGTCTGAGGCAACAAAGAAACTGAGAAAAAAATTAAAAACTCCCTGAGATGATATGAAGAAGAAACCTTCAGAGGAACCAGACTCATTCTCATCCTCCATTTTAGTGACACCAGAGAGCGTGATTATAAATATTGTCCGTTCCAAAGCTGTATATTGTGTAACCAAGAGCTCCTGAGCAACTTACTCTCTTCATTACAGACTTAACATTAATTCCTTCCTGCCGAAGTCTTCATGTGTACCTATGAAGACCTGAGCGGTTCAAGGATGGCGCTGCGTTCTCCAAGTGGTTCTATACATGTATATATTCCAAACCAATTATATTTCCCTTTTCTACTTTAGTTATTTCTGTTTAGTTCAATTCTATTTGTCTTGTAATTCTCTTCTTAGTCTATTTTGATTACATAGTCAAAAATGCAAAATAGTAAAGTTGATAGGCACATGCAAAGAAATGCTGTAAAGCAACGTTGCCTTCTAAAATAACGCAATTAACCCTTTTGACAAAGAGATGGTTTAGCTGCTATGTGATCTACATTTACCGGACACCCTTATCAAGAGCGACTTCTATCTCATTTTTTATACAACTGAGCAATTGAGAGTTAAGGGACTTGCTCATGGGCCCAGCAGTGGCAGCTTTCTGGACGTAGGAATCGAACTCACAACCTTCCGATTGGTAGCCCAACACCTTACCCACTAGGCTTCCACATCCCACATCCATGTTTTGCTAAGCATATTGTAGAGGTCTTATGGAGACTCTGACTACTTCCTGACAGTCAGCTTTCATTATTGGTCCAAAATCTGGTCTATTATTTAATATGTTACCTTCTGTACTGACATACAAGGATTTGTTTTCTGAAATGTTTTAACAAGTGAAAAAGAACACAGCAAACTGAAGAACATTTGCACACACACACACACACACACACACACACACACACACACACACACACACACAAACAATACGAATATATATACAAAATACTGGGCAAATTTTCTTCCTATAAACTTGATAGTTTTTTTTACTTTTTAGATTGATATTTTTATATCGATACCATCTGAGAAAAAAATGAGAAATGAGGCAGAAATAAGAGATTAAGACAGAAAATGAAAAAAATTCAACAGGTGTACACCAAATTGTCAAATTAATGAATTTACTGAGTTAACTTTTAGAGATACGGAAAGTGATTAAAAAGCTGTTTGCGCTCCTGCGCCGTCAGCACACATGCAGTCTTACGGTGTTGTGAAGCCTGCGGCAGTAGCAAAGTCTTTAGGGTAACCAATATCCTTTTGGGGCAAGAAAGCCACATGCTTATCTGTTTTAGTTAAACTGTCATTACAAAATGCTGCTATTTACATACAAGGCTCCAAATGGTTTAGCTGCCATGTGTCTAACCAGTCTTCTAACAGGCTACAATCCAAATGAGGTTCCTTTTTGAGTCTGGTTCCTTTCAAGGTTTCTTCCTTTTCCATCTAAGGGAGTTTTTCTTTGCCACAGTCGCCTCAGTCACCTCAGGCTTGTTTATTGGGGATTAATACAATCACGTTTAAATATATAATCTTAATCTTGAATTTTTGCATAATATTAAATCTTTTGTATTATGTTTTTTGTAAAGCTGCTTGAATTGAATTGAATTTTCTTCGGTTGGTTCAACTAAACCGACTGTATAAGACGTAGACCGTCTCAAAACACACGGCAGGCGACGTGGCCCGTAAAGCTCGTGAAAGCGTCATATTCACAAAATGCTTTGCTGATCTGATATGTTTATCTAGGTGTTTGTTTCTACAGGAGGAGTTCTGTAAAAATCTACCACTTTAAGAATCTAACACTTTATCTGTGGGTCAATGCAATAAACTGTATTATTTTTTTTTTTGTAGGATAAATGTGTCTCTAGTTTCACAGATATTGCAGGTGCAATCAGCTGCGGAAATATTACCTCTATCTGCATTTCTCTTAAATCTGAGAACATTCACAGCAGCTCACTTCCTCCATATGGCCTATGTGGTAACAATTTGTACACAGTGTCAGCTTTTGTGGCCAGCATCAGAAAATAAGGCGAAGACAAAAAGGGCATGTAAACTTGTTAAGATTGGTCTAGTAGAAGACGCAAAAAAAACCCCCCAAAAAAAACACTAGCTATAGTGTTTCATTTAAAAAAGTTTTACTCCTGTTTCCAGACTTTCAATGTTTATGAGTGTGAGTGCATATTGTGTGTGTGTGTATTTTGTGATGTGTAGTGTTGAAAGGTCAAATGCAATACACTGGAAATCATGTAAATGTTTAAACTCCAACACGTGTGCATGCAGGCTAGCGAGGGCATCTGTCTCTCGTGCGTTGTATCAGATGTGTCGTAATGAGGTATTACTACATTGTGCTGTGGGTGGTTACAAAACTGTGCCTGGTTATTGCCACATATAATGTGTGTACTGGATCGACTCATGTTAAGCTAAGCAGGATGAAGCCCTTTGGGTTTGCAAGTTCTTAAAGTGGGTGCATACGAGTGTGTCGAGGGCACTAAGGCAGTACTGGAATTTGTGTGTGTGTTTGTGCGTTTGTGTGTGCGGGTGGGTGGGTGAGTGTGCATACAGTATGGGGTGAATGAGCTGGAAATAGGAAACTGCACACATGCATCACACTGGATTTTGTAAAGCCTCTTTTGTTTTGTGCCTCTTCATTGCGAACACTCCTTTACTGTGAAATATCTAAAAAAAATTGTATTTCAGGAACAACTGATATCTAAGAGGGTTAGAAAACGTTGTTGGGGAAAAAAATAAAAATAAATTTAAATTCATGCAAAGAATTTGTTTGTTGTCTGCTCTGGGAAATTTTTCTTACTTGCAGATGGTGAAGACTTAATACTAGTGAGTTTTAAATGACATGAATCACCCAGAGCAATAAATAAAACAGAAGTGCAAACAAATCATAAGGAAAGTGGTAAAGAAATTGTAAAAAAAAAAAAAAAAAAGAAAGAAAGAAAGAAAGAAAAATAAATAAATAAATGAATGAATAAACAAAAATGAATAAAATCACACTCTCACTCATATTCTACCGCTTATCTGAACTACCTCGGGTCACGGGGAGCCTGTGCCTATCTCAGGCGTCATCGGGCATCAAGACAGGATACACCCTGGACGGAGTGCCAACCCATCACAGGGCACACACGCTCTCATTCACTCACGCAATCACACGCCACAGACAACTTTCCAGAGATGCCAATCAACCTACCATGCATGTCTTTGGACCGGGGGAGGAAACCGGAGTACCCGGAGGAAACCCCCGAGGCACGGGGAGAACATGCAAACTCCACACACACACAAGGTGGAGGCGGGAATCGAACCCCCAACCCTGGAGGTGTGAGGCGAACGTGCTAACCACTAAGCCACCGAATAAAATCACATTTCTCAATTCTTTTCTGGAATTTTTTTTTTTTTTTTTTGAAAAAGTCCACACTTCCAAAGAAACACCTTGTAAGCGGTAGATTTGTGATATTTATAAAGACAAACAGAATATTTGTGATAAACTATAACTATAATTAGAATTCTACAGAGCAAGCAGTATGTTTATTTCTTACATTTCCTCATGATCATTAATTCAATTCCAGGTTACACAACAACCTCATTCCATCTTATCTGACCAGCCAGTGAAGCTCCTGAGTTCATTACTGGCTACGCTGCTAATATCTCCAGGCACTCCCTGGTACTCAATTGGAACATGTCATATTATTTATTACCTTTTTCTGCATGTGCCTGTTCTCTTCTTAACTTCAAATCTCTTCATTGGAATTTCATTTTAATCTACAATTCCATTTGAAAAAAAAATATACATTTTTTCCAGAACGACTTACAACTGAGCAGTTGGTGGTTAAGGGCCTTGCTCAGGAGCCCAGCAGTGGCAGCTTGGTGGATCTGAGATAAAAGCTCACGACCTTCCGATCATTAGTCCATTAAGCTACCACATCCCACTACGCCATGCATATGATCAGCAGTCCACATGCTGTCTGGGTTGGCAGGATGGCGTTACAATCTCCCCTGACAATCAGCACAACACCAGCCAAGCTTTAGAGAGCTATGATGTAGCATGAGAAGCATTTCAAAAAGTGGCTTCCTTTACATATCTTGGAGGAAGCAGGTAGCTTTCATATTCCTCATTTGTTAGCTATTTTGTGGTGGGAATTAAGAAATGACCAAACTACAGGAATATGGGGTGCATATCAACGTGCTCTATAGTCCTCCGGGTCTTGAATCGCCACTCCAGGCTTGCTCAGAATTTTCGCTCAGCACCAACAGCACCATCACCACAGTCATATCAGATCCTTCGACCTGAACCACTTACAACCAACACAAAAAGGACCAACATCCTCAATGCTGTGTTCAAAGAGAGCTCATTAAATCTATCGCATTGAATCTCTTCATCATGTACAAGACTAATACTCCAGTGTCCAGTGATTTTCAAGCCCTTAAGGTCCCTCTGCTTGTTCTGTTACTTTAATAAATTACATCTTGTCTTTATTCTCATCTACAGTGCTCTTATTCCTACAAACACATACTGTCTTTCAGATCTCTTGCTTTCTGGTGACCAAACATCTAAAACTACCAAACGTAGTCCATCAGGCACACACAGCTATGAAACTTGGTGTGATTTCAGAAGATGGAAGCAACTTTGCTGCAATCCTTTGAGTAAAATGTTTAATGTTAAATGTTTAATATGTATCTCACCAGCCAGTACTGATACTAATATACAATTATGTCCAAGATAAAAAGCAACACAAACACCTACACATGCACACACACGCACGCACACACACACACACACACAGTTTTCCGCATTGCAGAGTTCAGAAATCTACTCTGTTCCAACAGGCGCGACTCCGATCAGGCCAACAACCCCACAAAAAACAGACACACACACACACTCACACACACTCAAACACACTCAAACACACACACACTTGTGCTTCAAGTTATATTATATTATATTCTTGCAGATGCACAAGAAGCTTTTTGTAACTGATGTCACTAAATGTTTTTAAATATTACACTACCTAAACGTTTATGGTGTGTGTGTGTGTGTGTGTGTCCAGCTGTTGATCTGATCTGAGTCCCTCCTATTAAACAGAATACCTTTGTAAACACAACAGTGTGGAAAAAATCCATTAAATGTTTGGTTTTCTTCCCATAACTTGTTCTCTCACAAGCTGTATTGCTTTCATTATTTGCGGCAAAAATAACAGCTTACCAGGAGCGCGGAATAATGAATCAAAGCTGGAATGTTTGTGTTCCTAATCTCCCAGTGGTATAGAAATTCTCCAGCTGCTCACATTGCTAGGCTCTGTAGCAATGAAGTGATTAATACGACCCTTAATGCTCCCTCACTTACTGAAAAAATAAAAACAGCATGTTTTGCTGAAATATTAAATCTAAAGTATATTTGCTTACTCGCTGTTACAGACCACAGGCTCTGGTTTAAAAAAGACTTATTTAGGAGCTTACTGTAAATGTCCAGAGCAAGAGAATTACCATCAGCCTTGATAGACGGAAAAACAAACATACAATAATCTCCACGCACGGCGTTTTACACTTTTACATTAATTATACCTCAAGGCAAAAGTGTAAAACAGTATTAACTTCCCTATTAATCTTATTATAGGAACTTAGACCTACTAGGTGACAGTCGAAAAATAAAACTACGACTTAAAACAAACAAAAACATGACTATATGTGTACTGTGTGTAGGAGAAGGGTTTGCCTACGTCGGTATAAGGCCTTGTCCAATGTTTCTGGCTTGTGACTCGGTGATGGTCTGTGCCTTCAGGAGCACCGGCTTCCCAGGAGCCACTTTCTCCCCCAGAAGATAGCGCACAGTGCTGGAGAACTTGGACTGGGTCTTAATCACTTGAGGGGGCTGTTTCTCCACCACCAAGGAGCTGGGGAAGCATAAAATAAAATGATTTTAATTCACTGGGAAGTATACTGATTTTACTGAAACGTTCATTTAATCAAAACTCCATCTGCAACTGCACTAAACACTTAAATACCTTTGTGTTTTATTTATTTACATATGCATTCATGGCATCTGGCAGGTTCACTGCTGCAGGGAATAAGTGTACTACAAAACCCCTGTTGGGAATTTAAACCCAGTCCAAAGGCTGAAGAAGGCTACAGAAATCTAAACTAAAAGTATCTCAGTGCGCATTTCACCTTTGGATGAGAGTCTGCAGAAGATGGTTCAGGCTTTCCTCCAGCTTGTGAATGTGTTCACCACTTCCGTGCTCCCTTTTGACCAACATCAGCTCCTGTCTCAAATTTCCATTGACACCAAGCAGCTGTTCACACCTAAAGAGAAAGCAAGAGAGAATCAGAAAGGGAGAAAACAAGAGTGGGGACAAAAGAAAAAAAAAGCAATGAAAAAGGAGACAGAAGGTAAGAGATAAATAAAGAGGTTTATAAAAGCTGAGAGCGTAAGTTCATTTGGTATTTGATTTGTATTCACAATGTACATGACTAAACAAGCCAGAAGCACAGAGAGAGAGAGAGAGAGGGAGGGAGAGAGAGAGAGAGGGAGAGAGAGAGAGAGAGAGAGAGAGAGAGAGAGAGAGAGAGAGAGAGAGAGGGAGAGAGAGAGAAAGAGAGAGGGAGAGAGAGAGTGTGAAAGCGAGAGAGAGAAAAAGAGAGAAAGAGAGAGAGCGAGAAACAGAGAGCGAAACAGAGAGAGTGAGAGAGAGAGAGTGAGAGAGAGAGAGAGTGAGAGAGAGCAGGCTTAATGCTACATTTCTCACTTGTATTACAACATAACAACACAGTTCACCAGGGTCATTGTCATCCTAAATACTAAATCACATCCCGTTTTCTTCACACACACGACGACGCTGGTGCATTTCTAACATACTTTTTGTCCACTAACTGGATGGCCAAAACCCAATCATATCAAATGTCTCTGAGTCATACAGTGTGTATGAGCAGCCGTTAATAACTCATTTATTAGCACTGTGTTCAAAACTCATTGTGTAAATTCATCGGAATCTGATGGACATTTATTAACCAAACTTCCTTAATACCAAGCGCATTTATTTCCTGCTTTATTATTATTGCTTTACTTCCAAAATCACAAGCACATGCACGGTAGTTGTGCCACATAAGTCTAACAATAAACTGGTTTTAAAAATTGTGATTAGAAACAAAGTTTGTTTAGTATAAACAACGCAATCGTGTTTCGTTAAGAAACGTAACAAAATGGTCCTTTTTTCAGTGAATTATTTAAATAATAAAAAAAAGTTGATACTGAAATGGTGTTGTGACACAGTCCCATGCAAAGCACATTGCACAAACCTATTTATGCACATAACACATTCCTAGGGGTAGGTAGGTGCAACCTGGAGGCAAATTAGCAGGTTCTGGAAGCTCACCATGTCTGTAAAGGGAGGAGATTTTCATCGAAGTTGCGTCCAATGGTGGAGCGGAGCTGCTCCCAGCGCCATGACTTTATACGGTGGATGAGACGAGTTTGACATTGCTCCAGATTACACACTGCCTCCTGCAGCAGTTGTAGACGTGACTGTACACACACACACACACACACACACACACAAGGCTCCATTCACAAACCAGAACTAGCTGCTGCTGTTCATGTCATGTCTGTTACCAGTCCAAGGTACACCTTAGGAAAAAAGTGATAAAGTGCTCAGTGAAAGGTTTTCTGTGTCACACGTTTACCTTCGTTAAGTTTTTATATTTCCACTCCAGCTGTGCTATGCGCTTCTGTTTGTTGACCTGATCGAGCTGTTTGACCTCCATCTCATTCGGACCTGTGCAGAAATAAATACAGATTTATAGTCTATGTTTGTAAAAACCATCGGGACAAGGAACTACTGTATGACGAAACATACTGGGCATACGACAAGAGTGCCAAAGGGATATTGTGGGGCACAAATCAACAAACTGGCATCGGTGGAGAGTAAACAGGGGCAGAAAACATATGTGGTACAAAGAGCATCATTCATGTGTGTAATACTTTCCAGTCTTTAATTATATTACTGGATTTTTCTAGACATTACTAACAGTTGTTGCTGAATGAATATTTACATTCGAAACCTTGCCAATGTCTGATTTGTCAACTGCAAATTCACAAGAACTCCCTCTGTAAGTTTCAGCTTGTACTAATGGTTTCATACATTGTTTAAAAAAAATTGTATTCGATCCAATTAAATCCACTTTTTTTTGCTTTATACATCAACAATAGACCTCAGAATCAATTACGGTACAAACAAATTCTAGATCATCCTATATGGATACATTCTGAAAGTATACCACAGTTTTGATGCATAAAAACATGGGAGACGTTGTAGTGCAAGTCCTAGGCCATCCTTAAACATATTCTTGTTAGCCGTAACCCGACCGACCCTGTCAATTTAGGACCGACTCAAATTTTTGTATTTTTTTTTGCTTTAAGTCCGACCGACTTGCCGGTTGTAAATTTGCGTTAGGACCGACCTTTTTTTTTTTACTCTTCAAACAACTAATACAAAAGCAATAAAATAATATTAACAGGTTCGGCCACCATAATACATCTAAAATATTCATTAAAACAGCTCGACACCGCTTTAACTTGGCACGAAGTTCTGGAAAAACTGTGCCCAGCATCAAAATAAGGTTTGCAATGATGTGCCCGAAGGCACGGGTTGAAGACCCAGCCAGTGACGTCACGATATGCTAATTTGTTTAAAGTCATATTTACGTAATCACCGTCACCAAAATTGTACTTTTTTTTTTTTTTTTTGAGCTTACCGACCCTTTTTTTTTTTCTGTTACTGCAAACCAAAATATTTTTAAGGATGGCCTTACAATATTTTTGTGTATCACATGCTGCAGTGTTGCTACTATACGTGTCAAAGAATTTACATAAGTATATTTACATCTTATTCTGTGATATTAATTATATGGACAAAATCAAAAATCAGTGCAAAACCGGTGCCTTTGCTGGAGAGGTTTACATTCCTGGAGAGTTACACTATAAAAAAAAAAAACTGAAGAAACCATTACATAACATATTACTCATATTCAAGTCAATGGCCCTTAGTTAAGTCAAGAAGCCTTTACTGTCATTTCAAATCATATACAGCGAATACAGTTTTTTTTCTCTTAGGCTGCTCCCTGTTCGGGGTCACAACAGCGGATCACGCATATTAGATTTGACACAGGTTTTACACCAGATGCCCTTCCTGATGCAACCGTCCCGCGACCAGCACCGAGAGTCAACTCTTCAGTGGCTGGGTTAGCGCCCTGCCTGGGAATCGAACCTGGCCATGAAAGCACGAGATCCTACTGCTGGACCACATATGGACACAATTAGCTGATAGTGATAGCAGTACATAGTGAAATTTTCCAAGGTCCATAGCGCTACATAAAAATGTCATAAAGCTACATAGAACGTGTTGTTCTATGTAGCTTTATGACATTTTTATGTAGCGCTATGGACCTTGGAAAATTTCAGCTAATGACTTCATTGGTTAATATCAACCACATCAACATTAATTAATCTGGTTAGTCACACAATTAATAATCCAATCTGGTAACACAGTTAATAAACCTCATGCATTTCACTACGACACACAGAGCTCACAAAATATATTTTAAAAATGTCAGGATTCTCCGGATTAATCGTCACCGTCAAGGGTTAATTTTCCATAACAGAAAACTATATTTCCTTCCTAAAAATGTTAGCAGTGGTGATTTAGATTACCGTAACCCTCCCTGTGAGCTCACACCAGCGTGGACATTCCCCTCAGACCTCTCTGACCAGAAGCGTTTTTCCACCCACACGATGACCTTTTGAACTCACTGGATGTTTTCAGTTTTTCACATCACTCTAATGCGTTCTGAGGTTTGAACTGGATGTGATCTGAAGCAGTTGACGTGCATCAGGTTTTATGCTCTGTGCTGTGCCGTGCTGCGACGTGATTGGACGACTGCATGAAGGTGAAGGCGTAAAGGTGTCCGTTATGCAGGTGAGTGTGAGTGTGTATAGCCTAATGTGCAAACTCTTTCCAGAGAAACAGGACACTTTGTATAAATGTACATAAGCTGTGCAAGCAAGGTGTTTAAGCAGGTTCAGCAAAACATCTTATTTCCCTGGAAAGGTAATGTGTGTTAATCTTAACTGATTCAGCTGAACTAAATCTGCTACTACATGTACTGAAGTACGCTCCAGTTCATTCATGGATACTTTCGCTACATAAATATTACTCGTATTACACGTTTAATACAAAACATTCTCAAAACTAATAATTTGTGTAATTAAAGGTCTGTCTTTATAATTACATTGCTAATTAAATTATTTTATCTGCCATCCCATTTTACATTCTTCATTATTTACTTTTATTTACTTTCCCTTAACTTTCCTTTTCCGTGTGTCTTTTAATACGCCGATTTATTTATTCAGCTCAGTTGTTATGGTTCTGGACTACTGATCGGAAGGTCATGAGTTCAAATCCCCAGGCCACCAAACTGCCACTCCTGGGCCCCTGAGAAAGGCCCTTAACCCTCAGTTGCTCAGCTGTATAAATGAGATAAATGTAAGTCTCTCTGGATAAGGGCGTCTGCCATATGCTGTAAATGTAAATGTACTTCTACCTCTAACTTCTACCTCTGAGTCTGGTGGCACAGTCTTTAGTGTATTTAACATTTGAAATACTAAACCCTGTGTTAAAGGAATTCTGGGTAATCTTGTTTCACCTATCATAAGTAACTCCACTGGTGGACCAGCGACAGAATCCCATGCTCTTATTCACTCTTCCCGGGTTTGTTTCCTGAGCTAACTCAGCCACTGAAGTGTTAACTCTCAGTGCTAGTCCCAAGCCTGGATAAAATGAGAGGGTTGCATCAGGAATGGTACCTGCATAAACAAACCTCATCCGGCAGAAACCTGCACCAAACCGGAATATGCGGACCAGATGATCCTGCCCCCGAACAGGGAGCAGCCGAGAGAACATTTCGTTTCACCTATCGTACTGTTGATACCGTACTCTCTATTCATAATCTGGCGTTTCACACGGTACATTAGTCAACCCTGCCTTAAACTTCTTATTTGCATAATTTTGTGGTGTAAACCATGACTGAATAATTACAGTGTGCGACTGCTTTACATAACGGCTTGACTCGCGAATTTCGCATTGATGAGGAAAATGGACCAGTGCCTGAGTCACATATTCCCCCTCGCTACAGCAAACACTTCTGTGATGATTAATGTTTTGCCATCTGACACTACCAAGCCATATTTGAAGTATTTTACATACATATATATATATATATATATATATATATATATATATATATATATATATATATATATATATATATATATATATTTCTATAATATTTATATTAGGCACTCACTTTTCCATTTCGGATTGCTAATCAGCTATAACATCCTAAACACCACAACATTTTTCACTGTAGAAGTTTGGCACCACGGTGGGAGTTTAATTCAATTCAATTCAGTTTATTTGTCTAACAATTCACATTGTCTCAAAACAGCTTTACAGAAGCTTTACAGACACTGGACAGGAAATAATGTCAATGTAAATAATGTCCTTTCTACAACAGTTTGTAGTCGAGTGGAATTAAGCAACCAAGACCTTCTTCCGACCATACAGCTGGCTGACGAAACAGTGGCTCAAAGAAGGCGTGACAGTCTCCGGGCAGCCCCATCCACAGCAACGCCATGAGTCTCTGGTTCAAGCAATTACAAGCTTGAACCCAAGGCTCATGAAATAGAAGAGGGAGAAGATGGATGATGGAGGAAGTGGAGAAAGAGAAACAATCTAAGCCATAAAAATATAGAGGACGAAGAAGCTGAGAAGAGATATTTGGTGGATGCGAACAGACAGAATTCAAGATGTGCTGCTGATAAACACCTTCCAGATAAGAAGAAGATGTTGGTCATGTTCTTGCGAAAAAGCAATGTTATTTGTTATTTTAGCAGTAATAAGAAGACTTCATGATTCATGTAAACTGCTGCTAACGTTAAAAAAAACTTTCCTTGAAAATGCTCTTAACCAGGTTTATGGTTTTCTAAAGCAGCATGAAGCGAAACAGAATGTTCCAAACACCTCCATACTGTAATGCGAGACCACCTTTTTCTGGCTGCGCTGATCCAAATGATGTGTCTTAACATGCTGAGCCACTGGTGTTTCTCACTGTGTCCATGCATGTATGGACACATCACAGTCATTTTTAAATGGCAGGAACATTCTTACATATCAAGAATCAAACGGCTGAAGCTTCAAGCAAGTATCACTCTTTTCCCCTTCTGGCTCTGCACATGCTCAAGCTACCGACGAGTTAGAAAACACTCAACAGTCTGTTTGCTGCAAATGACAGTTGGCTAAGAGCCCATCGTACCATGTTGGTTCTGCGGTTTAGAGGCACCAACAGTGCAAACAATGAAATCCAAGTAGGAAAACAAGACTTAAGCAGCACATTGCAGAAACGTTCTGAGTTTTAAGCTAAACATGCAAACTGATCAACCATAACATTAAAAGCACTGACAAGTGAAGAGGATAAGATTGATAATATTTTTACTATGGCACCTATCAGGAGGTGGGACGTATTAAACATCATGTGAGCAATCGGATGTCAAACAGGAAAAATGGGTGAGTGTAAGATTTTGAGTGATTTGGATAAGAGAGCCAAATTGTGATGGCTAGATGACTGGGTCAGAGCATCTCCAGAACAGCAGGGCTTGTGGGGTGCTCCTTAAATGCGGTGGTTACTATCTACCAAAAGTGGCAGACGGAAGTAGAACTGATGGACTGTGTGGAGAGCAAAGGCTCGTCTGTCTGGTCCAATCCCACAGAAGAGCTTCTGAAGAGGGGCATTGATTGTAAAGTGTCTGAACACACACACAGCTGCAGACTAGTCATGCTGACCCATGTCCACCACTAAAAGCATCTACAATGTGCATGTAAGCACCAGAAATAACCATGGAGCAATGATAGAAATCGGGCTTATCTGTTATTACAAAATTGAACATGCGCAACTCCAACTTGTGTACAAGAAAATATTAAACGGTGACGGCACATTTTATCCTGAATAGTAAAGCAAAAAATGTTCATGGATTTAGAATTCAAATTTAACCTGGTTAGGGTTAAATGTCTCAGGTTCTTCATAGACTTCTAAATGAGAAAAAAAAATACTTTCCTCCATATCACCATATAACAAAAACGACAAACATTTTCTAGTTGGTTACCTGCTGGCACCACTGAGACTTGCCTCACTGTTTGTACAAGAGAACCAGGTCATTATGTTAAGCTTATAAAGCTCTAAACACTTAGCCATGAAGACAAACCGGTCTGTGATGTATGAATAAAAATGTGAATCCTGACAGCTGCAAACCGCATGACATACCCTGCATGGGATCTGTCTCTTGCTTCTCCCAGTTCAGCTCTTCCTGAAGTTGGTGGATTTGCTGACGGCAGCTCTGAATCTCCAATACCTTCATCACCAGGTTGTCCACGTCATTGCTGCTGGCTTGTCTGGAGTGCTGTGGGGTACCATTTACAGGCGGTGCAGGCATTTGTTGAAAGAGCTGAACAGGCTGAAAAGAGGAAGATGTCTGGTGTGAAATGTCTCTAGCCTGACATCTAACAAAAGCACATCTGAGTTTGACCAAGAAAGAGGATTGGCCTACCTGTCGAAGCAAGAGTCTCTCTTTCCTCAGAATATTTCTCACTGTCTTCACCAGTTCCAAAGGCTGTGACTGGAACATGCCCTGAAATGTGGTTCAGCAGGTTAGATGACGGTTTCACTGTAATGACATTTAATAATACAGCAGTTATCAGTGCACCAGATTTACTCAAAACCTCACGTCCTCGGAAGGAAAAAAACGAGTGAAAAAAATATGTTTAACTGAAATGTGTTCAGAATCATGATTGCATGATGTGTTCAGAAACAGCTTTTGAAAAACAGACAAAGAATATCATGGGTACATTACATTTTTTTTCCATAATCAAACTACATTTTAGAATACAGCTTATGAAAAAAGTCCTTCTGAATTGAACACAATATATGAGTTCATATTGTTGGAATAATTCAGCATTCAGTAAGCTGATGCTTTAGTTGCGATGTGGTAGCCTAGTGGTTAAGGTGTTGAGCTATCAATCGGAAAGGTTGTGAGTTGAGTTCAATTCCTACGTCCACCAAGCTGCCACTGCTGGGCCCCTGAGCAAGGCCCTTAATGCTCAGTTGTAATAAAAAATGAGATAAAATATAAGTTACTCTGGATAAGGGCATCTGCTACTGTAAATGCTGTAAATGTAGTTAGATATGCCTTATTTTGGTTTTCTGTTTTAGTTAACTGTCTAGACTATCTGTTCTATGTTAGTCCTTGATTAGTTTGTTCATGTATGTTCATTCCCTGTTTTGTCAATGTATCATGTCACACAGTTACACAATTACTTTAAATGTGAGCCTTATGCTTCCTGGGTTTGAGGTTAGTGCCAGTTTTGGCATAGTGCATGGATTATCCTTAATCCGTGTGAAAATTGTCTAATGTTGACTGCCTATGTTTGGGCCCCTGTTATGGACAGTGGATATGATTTGCTTATAAAATAAAAGCTCATATAAAAATTTACACACTTTGTCCTGCCTCACACATTTGTTGCTTATGCTTTGTGAACATAAAAGGTAACCGTTAACAAAAATGGATTAGCTTTCATTAACTATATCAGGTGAAAGTTTAAACCTTCTAGAAGATTCTAAATATGAATGATTCTAATTAACTACCCGTCACGATTAGGAGGCTCTTGATAACAAGAAGTCTTCTTCCTACTTAAGAGCAATTTCCAAAGGACTGACGGTACCATGAGCATCAGTACAAACAATTTTTATTGTATCATACAGAAGCTACATCGTTCAGCAGTGAGGGATGTAGGGATGTCTGGATTGAAAGGTTCAACTGAACCCCAAGACAACAACAAAGGAACTGGTGAAGGAGATGGAGACATCAGGTACCGAAGGCTATATTACCATCATTTAGAAAGTCCTACACTGTCATGGTCTGAAAGCCTGGAAAAGGATGTTATTTTTAGACTAGAAATTAAGGTATTCACACTTAGGGGCAACCAATCAAACTCCCAGACAACGTGAGACTTTTTCTAGACATTAACCTGAGTTCAGATTCGATCCCTGGAGCTGTACGACAACAAATTTACCAGCTGCACCACCACCCCACCCATATCAGTTTCATTTCAAATGCTATTCAAATCTGGTTTTTTTTATACCTCTTTCTACATAATATAAATTTGTAAACCTGAATACCAAATAAACATTGTTTTTCTACTTTGTAAAAATCACATTTTTTAAAACTTCATCTGAAAGGTCAGTGGGACAAGTACCATGTTCCTGCTGATGTGCTGGAGCTTGACCCTCTCCACCACATTGGGGTTTTGGAACGCCACTTCCTGCAACAGCTCCAGCATTCGCTCCAGCAGCTGGAGAGCTTGTGGTTCCTGCTCTCGGTTGTCCACATCGAAGTCCTCCCTAAGACCAAACACACGCACACACACACACACACACACACACACACAGCACAGCACATGCTA
This sequence comes from Tachysurus vachellii, assembly GCF_030014155.1. Lineage (NCBI taxonomy): Eukaryota > Metazoa > Chordata > Actinopteri > Siluriformes > Bagridae > Tachysurus > Tachysurus vachellii. The sequence goes on along the minus strand of NC_083478.1, from coordinate 5,889,108 downwards.
GATAATCGTTCTGTAATTCGCACCTTTTTCATGGATGTAATGCATAAGAGAATAGAGCTGTACCATCTCTGCTCCTCGATCCAGCTGGCCAGGTAGTGTCTGACATCTATGGGGAAAGTATTTGATGGGTAGAGCTCCACCAGGGTCTCATTGGGAAAATAAGGGAGCTTCTGGGAAATCTGCATCCACAGCGCCATAACGAGGCAAAGCTGCAGCTGTCAGAGGAAAATACAACCGTGTTAGTGTTAAACAACTGCACGGGGAGGTCATTAGTCTGTTTTAATCTCATTCCCAATGCTATGATACTCAGAAACATCTTCTTCTTGGAGACCTTTCCTTCTTGGTAAGAATCAGAATTGTGATCTGTGCTTTGGAAGGAAAAAACAGACTGAGAGATCCCACTAGTTTTAAAGTTAAACACCCCGATGGTCTTCAATTAAGGTGTAAAAACATATTTACACAAGAAATCTTTCATCTTACTGAGTCACTGTAGTTTATGTAATGCATTTGGGTCAGAATCTGAATTATTCATTATTTAAAAAAAAAACATACATAAAACAATACATCTTAATTAATATACTTAATTCATTTATACGTAGATATACTGTATATTATGATCAATATTATATCGTAAATTTAAACTGTATATACACTCACTGTCTACTTTATTAGGAACACCCGTGCAACTCATTTATGAGGTTACTTAATCATGTCTTTTCCAATCCAGTTGGGGGATTTTTAAAATTAATGAATGAATTAATGCATTTTGTATATTTACATATTTACAATGATTTAGAAATAAAAACACAAATATATAAAATGCCATTTCCCTGTTTTCCTGTTTCCATTTTGAAAAGAAAATCGTAAGAACGCAACGATCCAGTTACCCTAGTTTATTGTTCTGTTCTTCTATGCAGCTGCTGCCATCAGTTCAGGAGCGGTGTTGCTCATGCTGTATTTCTGAACAGAGAAACACAACACCAGCAAGTAGTGCCTGAGTAAAGTAAAAATTTTAAGAAAATCACCTGCCAACTTCTACCTCAACAAAACCTAATAAAAACCTGTAGTATCTGTTATCCAACTGCAAGAGAATAATCTCCGATTATGGCCATTGCAAACATTCATTCACTCTCACTCATTTTCTACCGCTTATCCGAACTACCTCGGGTCACGGGAAGCCTGTGCCTATCTCAGGCGTCATCGAGCATCAAGGCAGGATACACCCTGGACGGAGTGCCAACCCACACACACACACTCTCATTCACTCACGCAATCACACACTACAGACAATTTTCCAGAGATGCCAATCAACCTACCATGCATGTCTTTGGACCGGGGGAGGAAACCGGAGTACCCGGAGGAAACCCCTCGAGGCACGGGGAGAACATGCAAACTCCACATACACAAGGTGGAGGCGGGAATCGAACCGCCAACCCTGGAGGTGTGAGGCGAACGTGCTAACCACTAAGCCACCATGCCCCCTGCCATTGCAAACAATATATATATATAATTTTTTTAAAAATGTATTCAAATTTATAAATACTTCTACACATGGCACGTTTGTTGTGCTTGTCTTCGACTTTTAAATCTCGCCATATTTAATCTTTACATTATCGGAATGCTGTTTGCTGCCTAAAATATAATGCGCCGTCCTCTGTGTATGAACATAACCTTAAAAGATATGATGATGAATTTATTTGTTTTCTGGGAAACTGCTTGTTATTAATGTTCAGCAGATATTTAGAGTAGCAGATATTTCTCCCAAGAGGTTTTTTTATTCTCATAGGAGAACATTAATAACACACAAACTGGTTCATATTCTTCGAGGTCATAGGTCCATTATTTGTCATGTGAAAGTCTGAGCATGTGATATTTGAATCTGTGCAATGTTCAGGACCTCAATATGTTGCCTCATGTATATGAAATGGTTTTGGTGCATAATTTGAAGAGGTTTCATTTTATACTGAAATCACGTTTGGAGGGTATTCGGGGAAGTGTTAGCTCAGTGATTAAGATGTTGGAGTTCTGATCAGAAGCTTTCTCAGTTCTCAGTTCACATCACAAGACTACCAAGCTGCCACTGCTGGGCTCTTGAGCAAGGCCTATAAATGAAATAAATGTAAGTGGCTCTGCATGAGAATATCTGCCAAGTGCTGTAAAGCTGAATCAATCGTGTCTATCATGGAATTTAGGAAAACGTAAATTAATCAAATTAGGTCATTTAGAAGTTTAAGGACTTTTTGTCTGCAACATTTTACAGATCAGCTCTTAATATTCAGCTATGACATCTTGTATATGTTCTATATTATATTATGTTATATTATATTATATTATATTATATTATATTATATTATATTATATTATATTATATTATATTATTCGTTCATTCATTCATTTTCTATTCTTATCCGAACTTCTCGGGTCATGGGGATCTCAGGTGTCATCGGGCATCAAGGCAGGATACACCCTGGACGGAGTGCCAACCCATCGCAGGGCACACACACACACTCATTCACTCACGCAATCACACACTCTGGACAATTTTCCAGATATGCCAATCAACCTACCATGCATGTCTTTGGACCGGGGGAGGAAAGCGTAGAACCCGGAGGAAACCCCCGAGGCACGGGGAGAACATGCAAACTCCACACACACAAGGTGGAGGCGGGAATCGAACCCCCAACCCTGGAGGTGTGAGGCAAACATGCTAACCACTAAACCACCGTGCCCCCATATTATATTATATTATATTATATTATATTATATTATATTATATTATATTATATTATATTATATTATATTATATTATATTATATTATATTATATAGAACACCTTATTTATTAATGAAAACCTTTCGATATGACTCAAAGTGGTTAAGATGTGGGTATACTGATTGAAAGGTGATGAGTTCAAATCCCACCACTGCCAAGCTGCCACTGGTGTGGCCTTTGAATGAGGCCTTTACCTTGTAAATATAATCTTTTATGTAAGTGTAACAACTCACTATCTTATAGGAACATGCTCTCTAATGCCGTGTACAAAACATCTAAATAAAATATCAGAACTATCAATCGTTTAGTGCATAGGTCACTAACAGGCGGACCGCGGTCCGGGTCCGGACCCGTAAGCTGTCCAATCCGGACCCGGACCTACGGCCAAAACAAAAGGTTACTATTTAAAACTTGACGAAGCGATTCTATTTTAGCCGGCGCAGCTTTTACAATCTTTACGGTAAAGGTAGTGGAAACGCACAGACCAATTGCATGCGAGTTAAACCATCCCACGTGATACCACTCAGCCACTCTGTGTGTTCCTGAAGTAAACACTGCGACTCAACAGTGCAAGACAGATGAGAGAGTATTAAAGTAAAGTTACACGTGAAAGAAAGATAAAGATACATGTAGAAAACAAAGGGAGAGAAACAGATGAGTGAGACGGAGAAAGGTAGAGAAACAGTCGAGTGAGACGGAGAAAGGGAGAGAAACAGTCGAGTGAGACGGAGAAAGGGAGAGAAACAGACGAGTGAAACGGAGAAAGGGAGAGAAACAGACGAGTGAGACGGAGAAAGGGAGAGAAACAGACGAGTGAAACGGAGAAAGGGAGAGAAACAGATGAGTGAGACGAAGAAAGGGAGAGAAACAGACGAGTGAAACGGAGAAAGGGCGAGAAACAGTCGAGTGAGACGGAGAAAGGTAGAGAAACAGACGAGTGAGACGGAGAAAGGTAGAGAAACAGTCGAGTGAGATGGAGAAAGGGAGAGAAACAGACGAGTGAGACGACGGAGAAAGGGAGAGAAACAGACGAGTGAGACAGAGAAAGGGAGAAACAGACGAGTGAGACGGAGAAAGAGAGAAACAGACGAGTGAGACGGAGAAAGAGAGAAACAGACGAGTGAGACGGAGAAAGGGAGAGAAACAGACGAGTGAGACGGAGAAAGAGAGAAACAGATGAGTGAGACGGAGAAAGAGAGGGAAACAGACGAGACGGAGAAAGAGAGAGAAACAGACGAGTGAGACGGAGAAAGAGAGGGAAACAGACAAGACGGAGAAAGAGAGAGAAACAGACGAGTGAGACGGAGAAAGGGAGAGAAACAGACGAGTGAGACGGAGAAAGGGAGAAACAGACGAGTGAGACGGAGAAAGGGAGAGAAACAGACAAGACAGAGAAAGAGAGAGAAACAGACGAGTGAGACGGAGAAAGGGAGAGAAACAGACGAGTGAGACGGAGAAAGGGAGAAACAGACGAGTGAGACGGAGAAAGGGAGAAACAGACGAGTGAGACGGAGAAAGGGAGAAACAGACGAGTGAGACGGAGAAAGGGAGAAACAGACGAGTGAGACGGAGAAAGGGAGAATAAAGAACAAATGGTGCTCTCCAAAAGAAGAAAAGTGGACATCAAAAATAGAGCATTTAATCCAGAATGGACAGATTCATTTCTGTTCACACTTCACACTTCCCACTAAACCAGTGTGTGTCATATGTTCAGAAACCGTGGCACTTATGAGACAAAACATACAGGTTTTGAACAAACATATCCACTCAAATCTGAAGACAGCGTCCTTGAGACAGCGACTTCTGAGGGAAGTAGCCCTATACATCCTGACCATGTTTGGCTCTACATACAACTGCGAGGCAGCTTTCTCTACAATGAACAGAATCAAAACTAAATACTGTTCCAGGGTCACTAATGAGCACCTCCACATGTGTATGAGAACGGCCCTGACTCCATTCAAGCCCAGGTTTAATATCCTGCCAATCTAGAGCTCAGTTCTCTCACTGAGATATAAAAGGGAAAGTTAAGCACTTTATTTAAACATACACAATTTTCACATTTTATTTATGTTCTCTTATTTTGAAATGTAGCCTTACTTTTATTTATTTAATGAGAGAACGTTATACATGTCTACAATCATACATGTGTTCAGTTCTACGTTACGTGACAATAAATATTGTCAAAAGGGTTTTGAATTGTACTGAATTTATTTTATTTGACAGTCAGGTTTTGATTGCTTACAGATGTTGATACAACTACTAGGCTACTTAAATATATATCACATTAACTAGTTAGACATTATGATCTTCCGGACCTTTGCTTCAAGAAGTTTTCTCATACTGGACCTCTTTAAATTTTAGTTGAATACCTCTGGTTTAGGGATTCGGCTTGGTATTCTCCGAATTGTTTGACTACTTTTATCCTGAGAGCTGGTATTTTGAAAAATTGTAAGGATGTGAACATGTCTTTAAAACTGAGCTTTAAAATAAACACCAGTCTACCACACCAAAGAGGTTTTGCTTCTTTTCTGAATGGCAGGTTTAAAAAGATCAGCATGAAAGGCTTAGTTAACAGCATGTGGTCTGCATTTGTATTTTACAAATAGGAACAAGACTCATCCTGACTTTTATTTGTGCTCAAATAGGGAGCACATCCTGTCTGCTTTATCTCGGGTTAACATCGAGAGGCCAACCGTGTCATATACAACAGCCTTTTAAAAAAGCTGTTTGCCTTTTAACGCTTTAGATGTAGCTATGGTTTGGAGACACTGAGCCACCGTTTTAAATAGAAATATCTCTATATCACATTCTCTAGTTAATCTTACAAAAGTTTAGAACTGAGTCATACGTATGTTACGTCCTTTTCTATTTGTCTTCTGTTTTGGGGAGGTGTTTGTTTCTGTGCAGGATAAACCCTGATTGGTTCCTGAGGCTTACCTGGTGCCACACCCTGCTGGTCAGCTGACTCCCTGTGGCCTATAAAAGCCTCCACCACCACTTCCTGTTTAGCTTTTTGGCTCATTTGCTGTGATTATTTGTTAGCTGTTAACTAGTTTTGTGAATTGGTCGTTACATTTGTATGTTTGGCATTTCCTGTTATTACTGACTCCTGCCTGTTCTTCTGACTTTGATTCTGGATTGCCCTTGTTTGGACTTGGTCTGCTTATCTGTATATAGTTGTACATAGTATTCTTGGGGAGGTAGGGAGACCGATGCCATTTTGTTTGTACCTTTTTCTGACTGTGTTTTTGTTCAGGGAGTTAGGGAAGTGATTTGTATTTTCTTTATTGTTTAGTAGGGAAGTTAAATATAGTTAAAAAAATAATTAGCTATTTCGTTTGTTATTTTGGCCTTGTCGGCTCCTGAAGACACACCCCCACCTGTACACTGGGTTCTCATTAAACTATTGTTCTTTCAGTTACCCCTGGTTTCTCATTCCCTTTCATGTTTCGCCTTCACCCCTAGACGGGGCGTAACACATATATTTTGTGTTATTTGGTTAAGCCGTTCGTGCGAGTGTTGAGCGTGCAAATTGGTGTATCTAAAACCATTTGTTTGATTTGGGTGTGGTTACTGCAATGACCCTGTCACAATGAAACGAACCTTAGAAAACTTTTGCCTTCCGAAAACCTTCTCAGATTTCCCTTTTAGCTGTAATGAGAGCTTACGTAGGAGCAGGAATTAGAAAAGTTTCAGGGAACAGAAAATGACAACCGAAACTCATGCTGATGAATTTATTCACTACGTATAATCGAAAACGTGAACATCTCTAAAATGTTCCAGAGTGAAAATTTTCTTCTGAAAAGGCTTAAACAACTTTCCCGTCCCTGTATGATTTCAAGATCCTTTAATTTACCTATAGGTGAACATTCCTGTTCAGAATTAGTCACTTCTTATTTTCTATTACTGTCAGGACTCTGCCTGGACTTTGGCCATGTGCCTTTTGTTTATGTTTCGTGTTCATGTGTCTGCCCCGCCCCACTTCCTGTCCGCAGGGGGTGTTGCAGGCCCGTGTTTTACCCCCTGGATTTTTTTTCTGTTCTGTGGAGGGTTTTGTTTTTTTTCTCCGCCCTCCCTCCCCCCCTTCCTGGTTCTGAGTGTTGGGTTTGACTGTGGTGCGTCGGGGGTTGTGCTCGGCCCTCCTGTTCGGCTGTGGGCGTCGCTCGGCCCTCCTGTTCGGCTGTGGGCGTCGCTCGGCCCTCCTGTTCGGCTGTGGGCGTCGCTCGGCCACTCTGGCTGTGCCGCCGTGTGCCTTGCTCCCCCCACCTGCCTCGCCGTGTGCCTTGCTCCCCCCACCTGCCTCGCCGTGTGCCTTGCTCCCCCCACCTGCCTCGCCGTGTGCCTTGCTCCCCCCACCTGCCTCGCCGTGTGCCTTGCTCCCCCCACCTGCCTCGCCGTGTGCCTTGCTCCCCCCACCTGCCTCGCCGTGTGCCTTGCTCCCCCCCACCTGCCTCGCCGTGTGCCTTGCTCCCCCCCACCTGCCTCGCCGTGTGCCTTGCTCCCCCCCACCTGCCTCGCCGTGTGCCTTGCTCCCCCCCACCTGCCTCGCCGTGTGCCTTGCTCCCCCCTCCCGGACCCGTCGGGACTGTCAGGACGGATTGGCGCGTCGGGAGCCGTGCCTCGAGGGGGGTACTGTCAGGACTCTGCCTGGACTTTGGCCATGTGCCTTTTGTTTATGTTTCGTGTTCACGTGTCTGCCCCGCCCTTGTCTTTTCCGCCCCGCCTCTGCACACCTGTCCCTCATGTGTCATGATTATTTGTATTATTTAGTTGAGCCACGTTGCCTTGTGCAGCGCGGAATCCTGTTGTCTTTGTCTCTTGTTGTCTTTGTCCTGTTTCCTTTTTTTTTGTTAATAAATCCTGTTTTTTTGTTAAGCTGTCCTGCATTTGGGTCCGTTTTTACTCCCGCGTCAGTGACAATTACCACATGAAGATATCTTGAAGTTAAATAAAAAAACTACTACACGTTAAAATTTTGCAACTGACACCTCATAATACGGCAGGGTTGCGTTTTTTTTCCCCTCAGCAGCTTTCACCACAGCTTTTATACAGATTACTGTACACAGGGACTCTTTTTTTTTGTTAGCATTTAGGGGACTTAGCATTAAGGAGTCTCCACTACCAGTGCTTTGTAGCAGTTTAACATAAAGCCGTAACAATAACAATTATGCAAAATTGAAAAATAAAGCAAATCTGCATGACATGTTGCTATTGACACCTTTCTCTACAACTGAAACTTAACCGTTCATGCGAGCGTGCATGTGTGAAACAGAAAGAATAATCCTTCATCTTCTAAAAGATTCTAGACTCCTTTGTCATGTCATGCATGCCAAGAAAAAAAAACAAGCAGTCATTTTGGCGTCATGTTTATAAGTGATTAGGCAACCATTTGACATTTGGCACACAAAGCACAAAGAGAGCATTCGCTGATACAGACCACACTGACTGCTATATTAAAAAATACAGTAGTTACAGATCCAAACCTCAAAGTCTACACATCCTTACACAACACTGCAGTTTTTTATTATGTAAATATTTTTTCCTCACTGACACCACCAAAAATGGAAATCCCTCCAAAACAAACTTCCAGCCACATTAAAGACATAGGAATAGCTGGCAAGTACTGATTTCTCCCTGCATATGACAACAAGCTATTTTATTCTTCTATCTGGGTTAAGTGGGAGCTTGGATAGAAAAAAATAAATATGATTGAATGAGTGAATGTTGGAATCTGTTGTAATGTAGAGGAGAAACGGTTAGCGTAGGAATCGTCCGGTGACCGAACTGAGGTAAAATAACGCAAAGGAAAACAAATCCTGATTGGGTGTTTACATGGTAGCTGAACTGAACATACCTGAAGTAAATACCTGTCATAATACAGTGAATTCTAGCTTTAAAAAAAAAAAAAAAAATCTTTACTAGACTTTATATCGCTTTCCATTGTTCCTCTGACTTGGCAGTAACGCTAGCAGCACAGCAAAACCAAAACACACGGAAGCATAGCTAGAATGAGTCATAAAGTGAGGCTTTTAATGAGGGGAGTCTATGAGAGATGTGATGGGTGCAGCATTAGAGCGCTGCTTTGTCATTAGCTGCAATCGGAGCTTGACAAAAAGATGACATAGCAGTAATATTCGTGTTATAATTGTCACAATACAAATTTCTGATATACCTTCTAATACATATTGATACGTTTTATTTTATTATTACATTCTTGATATTATTACAAACTTACTATAGCTATATATCACAGAAATGTCTTCCAGTATGATTTTTTTGTCATTCTATCAGCCATTACTAATTCCAATGCAAAATATATGTTGTAATAAAACAGAATGATGTTGCCATATTTTGTATAATGCATCATACAAAAAGCAGAAATGATAACCAATGGATGCAAATCCCAAGGGCCACAACTCACATGACTGCCTTACACACACAACTTTGCATGCTTAAAAATATATATATATATTTCAATGTAAGCATCTGCGTTAGTGTCTAAAAATCATTCGAATAAAACGGGTTCAATAAAAACAACCCTAAAATGAATTCATAATATGTATTCTCGTAGAAAAAGGAGCAGTATGGGACCTGCATTATGGGAAAATATTCCACAATCATTTACATTTCTGCATTACAGGTTGCATTTGTTAATGTGGGATGTGACAGTGTGAAGGTTCGTGTGATGTGAACTGTGATGCTGTATGAACAACGATGATGTCACACAATTCTTAGTCAAACCAAGCTTTTAAAAACACGCTCAGGGATTTTTGATGAATAAATACCTGACAAAAAGGAAGAAGAGGGAAACATTGCATTGCTTCTTATAAAAAGGCCAAAAAAAGACAAGAGCGTGTCTGATTTAATCCGTATTCCAGTTCACAAAGCAGTGGATAAAATGTTAGAACTGTGTATACATTTTATACACAATTTAACGTACACAGATATCGGCTCACGGCCAAAACACTGTTATTACAAACAACAAGCTGGGAGCAAATCAGATTATAAATATTCTATCATTTTCCCAAACCAGTGACTGCCCTCTAAGTGCTACATGACATTTTATGTCCAGAGATATATTTATAAGTGCACGGTTCCGGATAATAACACATTATAACACACTTTTTTTTTGGAGTTTTCAATTCTTGGTCAGTCGCTGGCATTAAAGGTGCTTTCCATTAACCACGAATACTAAAATACACAAAAAAAAAAGTGACCTCAAGACAAGCACAAGTAACACGCTCAGGCCTTGTGGCTTTATGATTCTAGTCTAATAACATAGAAATGATCCCCCATGAATAAATGCAGCGTTCAACATTCAAAACATTACTGTTATTTTCTATGTTCAAAACATCCTGAATGAGTATTGTTTTATGTAACAGATATAAAGCAGGTCCTGTATAAAAGGATGGGCCTCATAAAGAAACACAGGAAAACTATAACACTTAGTCGAGAGGGAACAGAAAGTAAGCAAGCAGGCTGTCAGTTTCTCTAAAAAAGAAAAAGGATTTATTTCATGTTTATAAGCAGTCACAAATAATAGTATTTGTACTAATAGTATGAGTGCTTACTGAACATTGGTCAAAGCTCCAGTTTACTAAATAACAAGAGATATGGTGTTATTTATAAAGGCCTGTTTCTTCTAGGCCTGTCCTTAAAACAGCGTCATGTCAACAGCTTGGAAAGTCTTAATAGAAACAGTGCGAATTGAAATCACTAGATAACTCTATAATAGAGTTTAATAAATAGAATTTATCCGGTTTGTCGCTCTTGTCATGGCACTTAGAAAACAACCCGAGCTTTAATACGAGCTCAGAGTGTCGGTAACGACGTGTTTTTATTATCACTAGCTTTTTTTTTTCTCTAGAGTCTGTTTTTAATGTACAAGGAGACAAGAAAATGATAAAAACCCGAGAAAAAGAAGCGAAAACGGTGTTTTTCTTAAACTTACCTTTCTTTGTCTCCAGCTCTTAAAAGCATGTAAGAGAAATAAGAAGTGTGTGTGCTTCTTCCGTGTATGCGGTGTGTGTGTGTGTGTGTGTGTGTGTGTGTGTGTGTGTTAGTGTAGTGTAGTGTTGTTGTTTCCCTTCCCAACTAGGCTCTACTTTCACTTTCCTGTCAGTGGCAGATACAAGAGCTCATCCTGCCGCCCAGAGGACACACACACTTAAGCACACACACATATATTCACGGACGCACGCGCGCACACACACACACACACACGCACACTTAAGCACACACACAAATATTCACGGACGCACGCGCGCATGTACACACACATATGCACTTAAGCACACACACAAATATCAAATATTCACGGACGCACACACACACATATATATTCATGGACGCACGCGCACACACACACACACGCACTTAAGCACTCACAGACCCACGCACACACACACACACACACACCTTTTTATTATAAATATAGATATATTTTTTTTTTACCTTTTTTAAATTGAAATATTAATATGTTTAAAGCGCTTATAACCAAATAAAGTGCATTACTCAGACAGATAAAATAATTCAGTTTTTAAGGCCCTGTACACATGTTTATGTTGCTGACATTGTGTGCTATTGTGAGCTGACACAGAGGGACAGGAGCTACAGTCACATTACCGTAATGTGTGTAATATTACAGTATACTGTACAGTACGGTGGGGGGGTGACGTCACGGTGTGGGCGGGGCGAGAAGCCGTCATTTCTCCTCGCTGTCTGAAGCATTTCCAGTAAGAGGTTTGTTTCGAAACATTTCCGGGTGTTTTTTCACTCTTTTTCCCTTTCTGTCGGAAATGCCCACTTCCGACGAAATGGCAGCCTTAAAGAGAATTCTATTCTTCTTTTATAATAAAAGATGTTTTCTATAAATAATAATAATAATAATAATAATAATAATAATAATAATAATAATAATAATCATTTTTTATGTAATATGTTTTGAGGTTATACGTTTGTAGGTTATACTCTGAGAATTTCACCTTTGCAGTCCAACATAATCAAGCGTGTGGAAATTGTACAACCTGAAACCTGCAGCTAAATAAAGACAATAAAAATCAATGTGTGATTCAAGTGCAACAACGTGTCATGTCCAATAGAGGGCAGCAGCTCACCACGTGTTACCCCTACTGTGTCTCTCTCTCTCTCTCTCTCTCTCTCTCTCTCTTTCTCTCTCTCTAACACACACACACACACACACACACACACTTATTCTGTCAACAGTGGAAGGAAACCAGTGAAGTTGGAGAAAACCAACATACCAACATGTGTGCACGGAGAACATACATAACTTGTATATACATAATTATATACTAATAATCCTTTGAGCCCTAATTGAAGGGGAAAAGAGAGCAGTCACTGAAGGGCCATGAAACCAGCTAACGACTGTTTCTTTCCAAAATAAAGATAAAAAATAAAATACGTTATTGAGATGAGGATTTATTTTTGCGATCACTTTTTTATGTTTTATGTTTTGCCCCCACATCAGTATTTTTGGGGTGTATAGATTAATCTAAAGTTTAATATTATATGTGTTATTGGTCACTAAACGTATTGCGTTTTAGGGTGATGTTTGAATCTTGCCACATGTTATATTGTAGTGATGTTTATAAGCCTATTTGGCTAACAACCAAAATTTTAAGGAACGTTTTTAAAAATTGTTTATTTTCTTATTTAAAGCTCAATAAACAGGACATTTACTTAATTACAACCTGAATCTAGCTCATTGTCTTTAATTAGGGAAAGACATACATGATTTGGGAAAAAATGGTTTGAATGGTTGACTGGATCTATTTACCTAAAAAAGGTGTGTGCTAAATGATCTTTAAAGTTTGGGAGTAATTTATCAGATGATGAGAAACTGGATGAATCATGCACCTCCTACATCTGGTGCACAGAGCATTCATTTAGGTCGCCTGTAAAAACTGTGGGAAAGTCCAAGAAATCCAATCCTCTGAAACTGGCTAAAAACAGTCACACGGCTCACAAAGATGTTTTAAAGAACCAGAAATTAAATAGGTTTAACAGTGCATGTAAATCCAAGAAATATGCTTATACAGTTTTTATAAAAATGTTTGTGAGTAAAAGAGTGTGTGTGTGTGTGTGTGTGTGTGTGTGTGTGTGTGTGTGTGTGTGTGTGTATTTTCGTGGGGGTGTAAGGTTGAAGAGGTCCGTTTGAGGACATTCCTCATATCACTGCTCATTTCCTGATAGCACCGTGATGACTTTGGCCTGCGTGTTGTGATAGGTCAGCAGAACCGAATGCAAACTTCTTGAGATTGTTTTCCGTGTCCCACACAAACTTAAACAAAACCAGTGGTTAACCTGATCAATCTCTCACTGATGGACTGTGACAGGATCCCACGTCAGGTTACACAGTTGGTAAACATTAGATTTTATCAAGAAGTGTAACTACATACTTTAATAAGCACGCAATTAAATTTTAACGACTTGTAAATATACTGGATGGACATCGCGTTATAAAAATCTCCAAATCCTAATCGTTTCGAAATCCTTTACTGTGCTATGCACATAAATAATCAATAATGTGACAAATGATTTTCACAAACATAAAAAATTTGCAGAAAGATATTTTAGTCAGCCATAAAGCATGCGTTAGGGTTAATTGATCATTTGGGGTCTTTACTACATTAATGAAGTGGGCAGAAGTAGGCTTATTTATGTTAAAGCTGGCTCTGCTACATTCTTTGGCCCCTTCATCAGTGCTTGTGAAGCTGTGATTATTTCAGGGTCCTGTTAGGTAAAGTCGCTTTACAGAGGGGTTAGCACATCTGGAATCAATAGCGTTAGGCTGAGTAACTAAAGGTTTTGGGGGGAGAAGGGTCTACAGGTTAGGCTAGTTACAGCTTTGGCCCTGGGGGTCCGTATGTCCCTGACTTCAAAATAGACTTGATTGCTCCCAGCTGGCAGCCCTAACTCACCCAGTGTCAGAGCTCTCCTCTGATGTCAACCTTGTCAGTATCAAGGCTAGACAGGACAATGTAAAGCCAGAGACAAAGCAGCAATACGAAGACATATAGGCAGAGATTTGTTTTCTGACTGCGTTATATTATTGGTGGTGAAACCACGAAGTTGGACCTCGTATCAGTTCCCTTCCTTTGGTGAAAATGATTGAGTTTAAAATAAAAACAGCTCGTCTGAATCTACGACTACATATCATGCGTGTACATACACGATAAGCAATGAAAAGCAAAGATGCATAAAATGCTTTCAATAATCTTAAAATTCCCCAGATATAAGTATTTATACTAATTGTTGAGGAGAATTCTCTAACTCTTTCTATGAAGCCCATACGTATTGTATATGGCATATAATGACCTATGAATACATTTATAACGAGCTACAATGGATCAATAAGGAATTAATTATATACTATGCATTTTTATCATTATTTATGAAAAGGCATTACTGTTTATAGTAATGTTTATACTTCGTTTATAAATTGCTAACAGAATGCATTATAAGCTGTGTTCATAACATGTTATATCACCAAGACTAAATCAGTTCTGCCCCAGTTTTTTAGTTTGTTATTTTTAGTCATAGACACACTAACAGGTTCTGGGTAAAGGGTAAAATAACTGACTTCTTTCTTTTATAGTGGTTTTATAAAATGTTATGACTAGAATTATTTTATAATACATAATAAAGACAGCAATAAAGTCTAATGCAGTTTGTAAATTATGATAATAATGCTTTATGAATGCATTGTGACATGATATGAATTCAATATGAACCAATTAATTTGCTTTATTATCCAAAAAAGCAGAAACTATTGACTTTGTTATTATATAATTGTTATATATCAGGTATAAGATCAATCTGAGAAGCTCATAAAAATCTCGTAAAAAAAAAAAAAAAAAAAACTGCATTTTTTATAGAGAAAATAACATGATTCATTTATGACTCCCATTGTTTTTCTTTTCCTTTTCCACTCTTGCATTATTCTTTTAAATGCTGATTTAATTCCTTCCTTCCACTTCAGTCGATTGTGGTTTCAGCTGAAAAACGCTGAGTGCATAGTCATATAAATCAGCTCAGAGGTCCAAAAGGTTGAGTTCCTGCTGAACGGGTCGGATATCCATCATAATACACTGGCACAAATGGTTACCACGGCGACCGGGGGTTACCAAACACAACGTTTTCATGCTTATTCAATAAATTTTTTAAAATTTAGATTCATGTGATAGTACTGGTTCAAGCTTTGGAAATACAAAAGAAGGAAACAGATGTATGTGCTAAACTTATCCTAGGTGAAAAACAGAGTCATTGTGTTCTCCTATATTGTTTTAATGTCATTACATACAGGCACGGAATATAAATGCAAAGAATTAAATATCCTGAATTTTCTTTCCTCTTGCTAACTAACATCTCATAAACCTGTTTCTATATGACACAAATCAATCTCAGAGGCTCTTCCTAATCCATGATGGATGTTTCAAGTACAGGTTTAAATCTTAGCTACTGTGTGATATTTTATATTTTGAAAATATGCTAATAAAATGCCAGCATCAATATCAATCTCAATGTGTCTTTCTGTTTGTATCCAGAGACGATTTAACTATAAAATAAATTACAATAAACTTATAAAATATTATTTTGTCCAATTAAGGTCGTTAGTCCTGATCTTTCCTTCAACAGAACATAGTAGGTTTGACTTTAAATTATTTGTAGCTGACTATTCGCGTTAAATAATAAATGCCGTACTTTGATGACGTAATTTACTGTAAGTAAATAGATAAAAATAAACAAACAACACACCTACTGGGTGTCCTCAGACCCCACTTTGAGAGCCATTGTTCTAAATCTTTCAGAACTTACCTAGATCTCGCACGTCTTCGAAATACTTCCGAAAACTCAAAACGCAGAGAAATTGCTGAGAAAGTCGCAGAAACTGGCTGATTTTCTTCAGTGGGGCTGTTTTCTATTGAATTGTGTTCCAGTGTTTGTCGAGCTCTTCACATATAGATTTGGCCCTAAGCAACCTGCAGTCATTCTGAAAAATGCCAGTGTGTTGTCTGGACATGAAGCAGAAAAGGCAAACACAGAGCCAGAGGCTAACAACTCATCCTGTTTTATGCTAATTTTCATGCGCAACATATTCACATTATATAACAAGATGCTGATATCGGTCGATGCAGCTCATATTTTGATTATTTTATTTATATATTATCAGATAGAAAACCATTCTGAAAATGGCTAAAGCCTTCAGAGTACTTTATGATTTTTTTTTGCAGCAACAACTGACTTATCCTTTTGACTTTACCCCATCCGATAATTTAACATTTAACAGTTTTACACATTTATTTCCAGTATGTATTAAATATATCAAGTCATTTGAGCACATTGAAGCATTTCACTGTGCCCCTTTCAGTGAAAGCAAAGAAAGCTAGATATAAAAACTGGATAAATAATGTTTAATAAGCAATACAGTTGTATTTTATATACAGAGATGTGACATCTCCAACTAATATAGGTTTATATATATATATATATATATATATATATATATATATATATATATATATATATATATATATATACTGTATAATATACTGTTTCTTCAGTTCGAACCCAATCGAATGGCTGAGTCTCCTAAAACATATCGAAGTTTTCTGCAAATCTTATGTTAATAAATCTAGATGTTTTTCTTTCACCCCTATACCGAGGTCAGTTGAGGACAGGAGTTTGGTCACCCAAGGTCAGGCCTTCTATCTTGGTAGCCTGCCAACTGCAGTCATGTAAACTCCTCAAGCACACACAGCGTGAGAAATAAACCTGGGTCAGAAGGTTGACATATTCTCTTTAATAATGTATGATATTTTCTCTTAAAATACAGCCTTTTTTGAGGTAGACCAATACAGTTCAAGAACATATCGTTTTCAAAACAGACATCAAAAAAGACATGAAATAAATACTTTCATGTACAATAGGTTGCAAAAAAAAAATGAGGTAGAAATGGTTACAGAAAATGTACAAGAACAAGAACCTAGATCAAAGTTACTGTACTAATAGATTCAAAACAGCTAATAAATGCCAGTTTTGTTGAACAAACTGCTATAACATGCTTGTATATACCTTTGGAAATTGGGATGCTCATATTTAGTGGGATAAAAATCTCATGAGTCTTATATAAAACATAGTCTCTTAGATTATGCGACTAATAGAGGGCAGTGCTCTGTATTGCGTCTACACTATAACACGTGTAGTCAGAGTGCAAGAACGCTGGGTTTTGTACTTTAATGTCAGTCTGGATCAACGTGTATGCAGAAGATCATCACAATTGACCCGCATTCTGTGTCGTGTCAGAAGCCACCAGCAAAGCTTGAACGGTGCTGTAGGGTTCAAGGAGAATGGTGACCAAATAGAAAAACAAAAAAAACAACAAGAGGATGAGAAAGAAGTAATGAACTCAAAGGTCTATCCATCCCTTACAATACAATCACTTGTAAATATATGTATGATTATTATGTTTGGATATGATTTGTGTAACTTTTGCAGAACAATGGCATCGGTGCACTCTGGAGAATTTGGAGTGAAAGCCAAAATCGTTAACATTGGTAGAAGCTTCTGGATTGTCTACATGTAGTGTGTATCAGCAGTGTGTGTGTACCGGAAACCGCATGACACAACCGATTATTAAACATGATTAGCTGCCAGTTGCAAACAAATCTGCTCTGATTAATCTTTGGGCTGGTTTCTGTAATCTGAAGAATTATAATGCGTTATGTCTAATGCCTATTTTAAAATCTCTAAAACACCATTAAAACCAAATTCAGCATGATTTATGAAAAAATGATCAAAACAGTTTGTCCAACAAAATCGAGCATCTGACCTGCCACCTACAAGAACGTTTCATGAAGACAATCATCACTCCATCAAAATCTACATCCAAAATAAATGGAAAGGATGAAGGAAATATGTATATATATATAGAATTACAAAAATTGTGGATTTTTATGGCATCAGATATCCCCTGAAATACCTGAATTACATTCAACGTTAGTCTTTGTAGCATTTTCAAGTTTTCTCCTATGAGGTAATATCACAGCTGAAGCGTGTGTATAGATCTGTGACCTCTTTCTCTCTCTCTCTCTCTCTCTCTCTCTCTCTCTCTCTCTCTCTCTTTCTCTCACACACACAAACACAACTCTGAACCACCTCAATATTCACTACTAAGACCCTAAGGTTACATACATTCGTTATCATTTCTGAGGTAAAGAAATTCTTCCTGAGTATTTCAAACAAGACTACATATTCTAAGAAAAAAAATAGTAAGCAGAAGAGAATATTAGACTTTTTTTTGCTCTTGCATTTCCAGGGTCCAAAGAGACTGTCATCAGACTGAATCAGAAATCTGGGTAAGGAATGTGAGACGGACGCAGGAACTCATAGTTAGGGGTTATGGGTTAACGCCCTAGGACATTGTGGATATTCCATGTTTGTCTAGTTTGTACAGTGTACAGATTGTGCAGACTGTAAGGGCCAGTCTCACGCTTTCTCTCTTACTTCCTATGTCTTAATACTATTTGGGTAGAGATGCATACACTTTTCATGAAAAGACCGTGCTTTGACAAAGTGCAAACAACATGACCATGGTCTAACAATTTTGCACAATATTGTTGGTTTTAAGCGGGTTGCATAACGGTGGTTCCCTTTTGGTAAAATGCTGTCAATAGGGCAGGTATCATTTAAAACGACATGGTGCTCTTCTATCATTTTTGGTCAAAAACGCTTTATTTGCTCCAATACATCCCAAGCCGTTTTAACACCAAAATATCAATTTGGACTAAATCAAAATAATAAAAAATATAATGCCATTGGAGCAGACAGGCAATAAATAGGATCCTGAGAATTGCAGTTAATGTTGGGCATTATTAATATAATCCAGGTTCATTCCAGGATCAAGGCTCATCAGAATTCTAGTGAAATTCCAGAAAACGTTTCAGGTTTTCTATTAGCAAACAACTAGCAATTGCCCCCTCTGATAAATGCCTAATATTTAATTTCTTTGGGGAAGAAAAATAAAGTATATGTTTATTTATAGAAAAACAGCACACCATGGCATGTTTCCAAGACAAGAAAGTGTTCATTCTAAAATGCCTTTTCACCGTAAAATGTAATCTCCCCAAATAACCCCCCTTTTTGGCTGCAATGTATGTAGCTACAAAAAGAAAACAAATAAGAAAAGGAAAAAGGTATCCATGAGGCTTTCTACCTCTGCACAAAGATAAGCAGTCCCGATTCCAGTGGCTGAACTGTCCCTTAGTGGCTGTACACCTTGCTCCATTCCATACAAGTGTCCAGTTCTTTGGGAGCCCCATGCGGTCGCACCTTACAGAAAGCACTCTCAAAGTCTTTGAAGGCTGGCGAGGAGAGGGGCACACCAAGGCTGTGCATCTGACCAGTGCCTGAAGCTGATGCTGAAGCAAGGGCCTGCTGACTGAGCTGCAGCAGCTCACGTGCAGAGAATCCATCGCAGCGCTGCAGGACAGCAGCCAACTCCTGTTCACTCAGACTGCAGCCATGAGGCCCAAGAGCTTGCAGGAGCAGCTGCCTGCGCCCACTTCCGTCTGGTAGGCTGACATGGTAGCGCTTGGCCATGCAGTGCAGCAGTGGCTCTTTCAGAAGCTCTGGATGGCGCGTGGAACACACCACCATCACCATGCCACGCTGTACCTTCTCCAACTGTGCCTGCAGCTGCTGTCTGAGACCCTTGTCATCCTCGAAGGCCTCTAACTCACTCAGCAGCACCACTGCTGGCTGGCGCGCTGCAGCCACTGAGAACAGCATGCCCAGAAGCTGCTCAGCCTCAGCTTTCCACTTGGTTAGCAAAGTGGTGCCACTCAGCCTGAAGAAAGTGGCCCCAAGCTGTGTGGCCATGGAGTGCACCAGTGTGGTTTTGCCCCCCCCTCGTGGACCAAACAGTAGCACAGTTCGGGGAGGCCGAACAGAACTGTCTGAACGCAGTGCTGGCCACAGCAGCTCCTCTTCTAGAACTGCTTTTATACGAGCATGACCAACTAGATCTGACCACAGTGGAGGCAGTGTGCAGTCCTGTAGCTCATTGTTTACTACCTCCAGCAGGCGCTGCTCTGTACTCTTAAGTGGCTCAGGGTGTTTGAGTGAGCGCTGTTGCTGTGGAAAGCCATGCTCAGCTCCTCCGTTCTCTCCTGTCATGGCTGTTGGGGGGCTGTATTCACCAGCTGTTCCATATGCTGGCGAAAGCAGGGGTTTCAGGCCACTGTATTTGCCCACCTCATCACCTGCAATGCCTGGCTGTGATCCAGGTTTGCTGGGCTTGAATACCTGTGGGTCCGCATTGGTAGTTACAAAACCATTTCCTCTGCATTCTGCTTTGTCACCTACACTATATGGTGAGTCCCCACCAGACTTTAAGGCTTCATAGCTATATTTCCTATAGCGTGATCTCCCATCCTCCTCTTCCTCTTCAGGAGTCATTTCAAATGCCTTCCTCTTCAGTGAACCTGCAGTCTCTGAGCTGCCCAGGCTACTGTTCTGGTAACTGTAGCTGCCTCCTAACACTGTTGGCCGTGAAGTGATGGGAGTTGGAGCAGCGATACCAGAGGGAAGGTAAGGGGGAGTCGGGTGGCTGTAAGTGGGTGCAAGGCTGGTCTGGTGAGGGTAGGAGGCAGGAGGATAGTTATAGACTGGAGTAGAGGGTGTGTAGCTGGGCAAGAGGGTGGGGCCAGACTGCAGGGCATGAAGTGGTGCTGGGGGAAGTGCTGAGCTGCCTTGTGGACAGTATCCTGATGAGAGGTAGGTACCATTGTAGCTAGGTGGGTAGTCACTGGAATGAGGACCACTGCATGAACTGCTCCCACTGTAGCCTGAGTCTGACAGATTGCTGCTGCCTGCAGAGACACTGCCTGATCCAGGTGGCATTGTGGGTGCTGGTGTCACTTTCAGACCATCGTGGGTAGATGCAGGAACCAAAGGATAAGTTGAATCAGTGCTGTGAGAGAGGGACCAGGGCTCCAGTTCACTCTTCTGGCTGCCATTGAGAGCTCCAAAGGCGCCAGGCTCAGGGTAGGCACCCACAGCAGGGCGCTCATAGGCTGATTCCAGCACACCCGAGTATTTTTCAGCATAGCGCTTCAGCAGGTTGGAGGCAGTGAGGGCTGAGATGTCATCATTGGCCCAGGCGTAGCTGTAGGAGCCACGGCCTCGTGCTGAATACAGCTCTGGTTTGTGGGCGGGTGAGGAGGTGGTGGAAGATACATCCAAATGCTGCTCGGGCCACTGGCTCAGGGGCTGGGCATGCTCCGGGTTCCAGTGCATCTTCAACAGACCTGTTAGATACAAACAAACCCAAAAACAATGAGAAGGACAATATTACATGAAACATATTTACCTATTTTTTCGTAATACATTTCATAATTCAGCAACTACCCTTAGATTTCTATTATTATTGTTTTGCACTTATAGTTTTTAATTCTTTTGTCTGTATTTGAAAATATTTGGTATGCGGTCTGTGGACATTGCTCGTAATATAGTGGTCGAAGATTCAGTGGATAGACAGTAAAAAATGGAGTATTCCTTTACATTTGAGATGTTTAATCTATTACAAACTATACATTTATGATTGTACTATATACTGTGTTTATATATATTAGGCACTAGAATTTTCCCAGCTCTTGTGAGACTAAACTACCCCAAACACACAGAGAAAGAAAAAAGGAAAGAACATCTTTGTATTCCCCTGAGTGTAAAAGGGGTGGACTTGTTCTTTCCCCACTTAGAACACATAGCTGCCATGTGCTAGCATCTGCAGCCCTCCCTGAGGAGCCATTGTTATCACCCAGTGTATGTTTGACTGAACGCCTGCTGTCCATCCCCTGCACCACATCGGCTTGTCCACAAAGCAATTCTCTAAAAACCCTGTGCAGCCAGGACAGAGCAGGAGAGAGAATGGGGAGGGAGACAGTGGGGTAAAGAAAAAAAGGAGGGGGGATGGGCAAGCGGCACCGAATAGTTGTGCTATTCATCGGCTGCTTCCCATGAAACACTGGGAGCGTGGAATGTCTTTTCCTCTGGCTATCTGCGGCTCTGGACCCAGTGATTCATTATGCTGCCTTAATGTTGGAGGGATGAAAGAGAGACAAATTGAGTAATGACTGGGGAGAAAAACAAAACAGAAATTTTAAAACTCCAAATTCTGTTCTTGGATCCATTTTTATTACAACCCATTGATGGAGCAGTAAAATAAGTGTGATCCTGGCGTTTATGCAATTTCAGCAGTTTGAAAGAAATCACATTGAAGCCTGTATTGGAAGGTAATTTGCTTCTCTTTGCAGAGGTATTAGCCTGAAATTCCTTACCTAGCTCGGCATTATTGAACTGTCACAAACCGGCCCAGGGTGAGACCTATAGCGGAAAAATATAGAGGTGAAAGTATAAAGTCGGCGAGCCTTTATTACAGATGGGATTTTTTTTATTTCAAATTTTTTTATTTAGAAAGTTATGATTCATTATTCATACTTCTGCAAATGTGTGTTGGGTGCCCCCTGCTTTATTGCCATTTAAATCAAACCTCAGGCTAATATACTGTGTTCTCCTTCAGGCTTTCTCCTAAACTTTGCCCTCCCCCTTTCCCTCCCCCCGACTCCTCTCCAGATGGCTACTGCATTACCTTTGCTTCATATTTATTAACCAAGGGCTTCAACTTTCTTTCAAAAGTCCTGCATTTAAATAAATGTCCAACAATTAGAAAACGAAACAAGAGCATGAAACGGGTTTGGGACATGGAGTTGGAGTTTATTGTCCAGCCTTCAGAAACACTAGAGTGTCCTGCAGGACATTCCCATCTGCAGGCTGGTAGGAGCAGAGCTGTGCAGAGCCCAATAATGGGGCCAGTGTGTGACAGAGATGGATGGCAGCCCAGGGGAGCTCATAAAACCTGCAGCAGGGAGGGGAGGGGAGAGAGTGGACAGCAGACGCACTGGCCAGTGTGTATTTGTGCGCATATGTGCATGTGTGTGTGTGTGCGTGTGTGTGTGTGTGTGTGTACGTGCACATGTGTGTGGACAAGGCTTGACATTAAGGAACTCAGCCGAGCAGCCAAACTGCTGTCCACTCCATCAATATACACAAGGTTGTGCACCCAGTCTCCCATATGCATGCACACTCATATACAGACGCGCTTCCTGGCCAGAGCGCCTGCTGTCCACTCACCCCACCCCCCACCCCTCCTTTCTCCAGACAATCTCACGGATGAGCCATTTGGGATGGAAGGATATATTCCTGCTCCCATGAAGCGTAGGATAAAGACCAGGTGCTGACCTTCATCCCCAGTACATCTACAGCTCTGTTTTGTCCTCTAACCTCACTGAACACTATTCCATCTAGTATTAAATGAACCGGACACGAGCTGCAGTTTGCAATTACACCTCGGCGGGTGCTCAAATCCTGCTGTATCTGACTGAGCTTTAATACACGTTCGCGATTCAGTCGTAGCTGTACATTCTAACCATGGAGAACAAACAGGGAATATAATATGATGGATTATAAAAAATGAAATCCAAGGCAAGAACTGTTAATGTGATTAACGTAAATTAAATGTCAGTTTAATTTAAAATTTATGCAAGTCCTGTAGTGCAGTCTTCAGAAAGGCAAAATGGTGCATTTAAAAATCTCCAGCAAACCTCAGGGACGCTCAGAATTTCACTTAACAAAGACAGAAAAACTTCAGAAAAAGAAAAAGCTCGCTCTGTGTATGTCATTCCAAACACAGCGATATCCATATGACCAGCTCTGGGTTACATGTCACCCTCTGTGGCTGTAATCAACATGGGAAGCTGGTAAGTAAACAGAGGCATAGCAGTTGGATTAAGAAAAGAAGGCTTCATCTCGCCACCAGGCCCTATTGTCCACATGGACCCTTGCTGCCTCTGCTTTGTGGGAGGTGGACACCGAGGGCCTGATGCAGCCTCTCTACACAAGACTTCAGGCCTGGCAGAGAGACAGATGTTTCTACCGACCGCCTTACTGTCTCTGTGTCCATTGTTGCAATGGCCAGTCCAGCAGACGTCCACATAGCTTGACAATTCTGTTGGTTCTGAGACAAAGGAGAGGGATCCTATTGTCAAAGGCCTGCCTAATTATGGAAATCTTATTAATCTATTCAACCGAGGTCCACCGACAGCTTTTGTGGTGCTCTGGGATTTATTGAGGGAGTTTCGTGTGTGTGTGCACTTCGTATTGCATCTCATTTTTCTGGGAGGAGTGCGTAATGAAGATAGTGCACAAGCACTGTTTCGGGGTTCACAGCATTAGAGTTCAGCGTGGAGTGTGTCGGGGAGGTGTGAAGCACGACCCCACAGTCAAACCACCTGCTATCCAATTTTAGATAGAAATTTGACCAATCAAACCAAATGTCTTTCTTTTTTTTTGTTTCAGAAATCTGTGAATAGTAAATAGCAATGAATGTGGCCTGTTCCTATACTTTCTTCTAAAAAAATCTATTTGAAAAGTTTTTGTCTACACAAAAGCTACAACGGATCCAATTTGAAACGAGTAAAAAGTCAAAAAATTCGATTTCTGTAATAATCGGATTTGCCCTGCGCTGTGGAAAAAACGACTTAGTCACATCTCCAAACGGCTCAGTGCTGGGATTGGATTCCACCTCAGTCAGATAAATAACATAAACGCAAACAATTTGCACTATGATAAAATAAACCCTTGGATTATTTTAACCTGTAACAATGCTAAACTCTTGAAGCAGAGCGTGTGAGTACAAGCAAGGGCAGTATACGTAACGTGAGAAGAGCGGGACAGAAGCAGTTTCACAGCGCCAATGATATCCACAGCCCGTCTCTCTCTCTCTCTCTCTCTCTCTCTCTCTCTCTCTCTCTCTCTCTCTCTCACTATCTCTCTTTCTTTCTGCTTTTGTTTTCCTGTCTCAAAGAACAAAACCTACTCTCATGCTACATGCCTTCTGGGATAGGCGACCATTAAAGTTGTCAGTGTGGAAAGAGCTGTTATGAGCACGAGCAGGAAGAATCAATCCAATCAAGCAGGATTGCTCACACACTCTTGCCTCCACATGTCCTAATAAACCAAACCAGGAGATAAGAGACCCAATATCTCACACTGATTTTTTTTTTTTTAACCAGTCTGTCAGTTAACAATATGAAATTATATTTAACCTCAGCAGACCCCAAGAGATCAGTATCTCAGTGAAAATGTTAAGACACAGTTAAAACAGATTTTTTTTTTAACATGTCTGGAAAGCTCCTTGTGGAATATATCTCACAAATGCCAAAGAAAAAGCCTTTTGCTGTAAATTACAAAGTGCAGAGTGCACAAAGGGCACAGAAAGAGGGATTAGAAACATTTGCAAATAGTAAAAGAGAAAAAGAAGGGAACAGAGGGAGGCTGGGTTGTTTACATGAATTAATCATCGCAGGGCTCGAAAGATAAGACAAGAGCCTGAGTTCTAATCATTAGCTGATTTGTATTCAGTTCAGATACTGAAGAATCGATGATTCAGGCAGAAAAGACTCTATAGGACTTTTAAGTATGAAGTGAAAGTGTGGAATGAAAGTAAAAATCTTCTTTAAATTAGGCATCAAATTGACTTTGATAAGGAACTGATGATAAGATATGTTTTAAATTTATCAATATTGTAATTCTATCCGATAAAAGGATAAAGTTGGTATTGGATGTTCTGATATATCCAATAAGACCATTTTGCTTTTTTCTTTATGGTTGATAGACATGGCATAGAGTCACAACTAGAACCTATTATAATGCCTGTAGGCCCTACAGTGTAGGGTGCAAAATGGAGGATTAGGCAACAGCTACATTGAAACCAACAACTGCAAACTCAGGACTATTTCTCCAACTCATATAATGAGACTAGAGTTAGGAGCAAGGTTAGAATTTATTCCGTAACCACATAAAGCTTCAGTTCACACAAACATTTTAATGAAGTCAGGTTTGAGTGAGTAAATATCTGGTGGATGTCGGGTTTTGACCAAAAAGTGATTCTTCTGAAATATTCTGACACAATCACAATGTATTCTAACAAAACTATTTAGAAATATTGTTTTAAATAACTTATATGTGTATGACTGCAAAATCACACTAGGAAAGCTGAAGATCAAAAAATAGTAACTGATTTTAGACAGGAAGGGTTTTGACATCGTTCAGTGGCATTGGAAAAAATGTCAAATTTAAATTGAATAGGTTTTCAGTTTAGGGTAAATTAGATTAAAAAATACTAAAACATGTGAATGAGATGTTTAGAAGAAAACCATACAGTATTTCAATTCAGAAAAAGCTCAAATTTCCCCAAAAATCTATACAAATTTCATGTAACATTCAGAATGTATTTCCGTCATAAATCCAGCAGCTTCTAAAGCAGGTTGTTAAATAATAATAATAATCCCAAAGTCCGAGTAAAAGCTCCTCATACAATCCCCTGTCGTTACTTATAGGCCATGTCTAATTGAGCATTGCTGAGAAAATTATTATAAATCTATGAGTTAGTCACAGTGATGTGATCAATCAAAGGAAACCCAATCCCTGGGCAGCATTCACGCTTTCTCTCTGGAGCTCATCTGCTCTTTCTTTTCATGGCCCTAAAAAGATGTAATAACAGAAGAGTTGGAGGGCTCTTACGAGTTTTCACACCTGCTGCCCAGCGCCCTCCCAAACGAGCACACATCTATTCACACAGCCCAGCAAGATCCCTAGAGAAGGGAGCCTATCTACTGAAGTGGCAGTGAAGGAGCTTCTCTATCCTCACTCTCAACATACCCACCCCTCCCATCTCTCTCTCTCTTTCTCTCTCTCTCTCTCTCTCTCTCTCTCTCTCTCTCTCAGCTGTCTGTAATCGTAGAGCTTTTGAATTGAAGGCATTATCACTCCGTGTGTCACACTGTAAGTGCATGCAGGCGTGTTAGATCATTCCTGATTAGCTACTTGAACCACAAAACCATGACATAAGCTATTTGCATGGAGATGAATACTGAACGAAGAACGTTGCTCACCTCAAACAGTTAAAAAAGAAAAATGGTGCCTTATGATCACAGCTCAAGTGCATTTTCAGGATGACCATAATCACATTGAAAATATTTAAACAAAAGGCAATTATTTTTTTATTAAAGCTGTTATTATTATTATTATTATTATTATTATTATTATTATTATTATTATTAAAATTAGGCTTTTTTTAAATTTTTTTATTAGGCTAGTTTTATTCGTTACATTTCTTTCTTTCTTTACTCCAAAAATATTCCTGACTATTTTAGACGAACTTAGTTATAGTTAATACCACAATAACTTTCTGACAAATAAATAGATAGATAGATAGATAGATAGATAGATAGATAGATAGATAGATAGATAGATAGATAGATAGATAGATAAATAAATAAATTAATAAATGCAATTACAGCCTTAGATATACACATTAAAGTACCATCCGTAGAACAAACTGAGAATTTTCATTTGGATAATTCATCATCATCGCTTTATCTTTTTTTGTTGTACATTCTTTAATGCTGGTGATGATAATAAAGGTAGTGGTCAGCCGGACGAAACAGCTAGATGCATTGCTAGAAGCTCATCATTTCAGAAACAACACCCCCACCTCCCCAGTCCGCTAATTTGTGTCCACAAATGGCCAAAAGCCAGGCAACCCCTCCCCTTTAAGAAAAACAGGGTCCCTATTTTGTGTGGCTTCAGGCTGGGTTTAGGTCATTGTGTCCACTAATATATCAAAGAACAGCTGTCCTAAGGCTCGGTGATGACCAGTCACCCCCTCCATCTGTCTCTCTACCACCAAATCTCTCCTCCATCTCCCCCTATTTTCCTTCATCCCCTTTTCTGAATCTTTCTCCATGCTGTTCTTCGTTGCAGCCCTGAACACCCCCCCCCCACGTCCCAATCCCACCCTGCCTGTTTCGTTCCCATTCCGCTAAATCCTTTGCCCTCTCTCTTTGTTTATTTATTGACTCTACAACTGAGTGGGGATTTTCTGCGCGGCAACAAAACGAAATGTGAGACGCCCTAAAACCAGATCCCTGAGGCACTATGTGAAAGAAGTAGATTCGGTGCCATGTCTATTTTTTGCTTTAATTAGGAGCTCGATGTATGAGGGTGAAACTGCGGCTCTGAGTTCACCAGTTCGGCTACGGAGATCAGGCGGGCAGGCAGGCCACCCAAATGAGCTTGAGCACAGCCTTAATTAGGAGCATAATTGCAACAGCGCTGGGTCTTAATGAGCTCTCCTTCATGACGGTGAGTTGATGAGAGAAAATGGGAAGAAAAACAGCAGAAAGCTTTCCTTTCTCCGTCACCCCGTTAGCTCGCCGTCCCACATAGCGCGCAACCTCCGCAAGGGCTAATTAAACCCCATTCACACCCGCTGCTAATGACCTCAGTGCTCATTCACATAGACACTTCAGTGTGCCGCCTGTTTACTCAAGGGCCCCTCCAAAGCCGTATTCAGCCCTCAGTCGCTCTCATTAGTGTTGTTGGAGGCCTGTGAGATGCGCCACTCATCGAGAAGTGCCCAGTGTGCACCCTTTCCTTAGAGTTTCAGAGCTTTAATGACTTAACAGATGTAATCAGAGCGCTTCAACAGGCCTGACATTTTTTTTTTGCAAGGCAGGAACGAAATGAGGTCATTGTGAAGAAGAGATGCTGGCTGTATTTGTTTCGTGTTTCAAAAGCAAAAAGGATCCTCTGGACAACGGGCCTCTGAGCAACAAGAGTTAGGGCACTCGTGGGCTGCTAGCCTGGGACTGATTTAGGAGCGTGTTTGAAGTGCAGATTACAGATTCTTTGCACCAAATCCCTACAGGAGTATCCATGGCCCCAGGAATCTCTCTCAGATTTCCTTCAGGTTTGTCTGTTTAAAGTGTAAGAAGAGGTAACACACGTGGGTGGTGTAAGGAGACAATAAGGAGAAAAGGGTGCAGAAACTGAATGTGTGTGATGTGTGTATGTGCGTCCATGCATGTAAGAGCGTGTATGTGGAAACCACTAATGCCTGTGTGTAGTGTGGTCAGAATCAGATCCTGATGATGGGAATGTTCAACTGTTCCACAAAGAAAATTCCAGCAAGGATGTGACACTATTCACATGTATACCAAACTGGGCTGGACTTTATCATGTGCAGTTTACCGGTGAATTTGGCACTACGCAATATTTAAAGAAATACTCCAGTGTTTTCTTTTACAATTTGATCACCAAAGGAATAGCAAGGGCAAGAATTCTCTGTATGGAAGTTTTCAGAAGTTATTAATTATGCAAGGGTAGTTAGAGTGAAGATATTTTTTAAAGAAATTTAAACTACATCACGCATAATTCGAATGAATTACATTTCACAGTACTCATATCTGACCCACAAAACTCTTTGTAACACATATTGTAAACAAATTATACAGATTTGCTTCATTTTCAAATATCTTTCATTGAAAAATTCATGATTGTGCTTTACAAAATTTACACAAAAGTTTATTTATTGCCACAACAACTGCCGTTTCATACTAAGTGAGTTTCTGATTTTCAGGTTTTCAGGACATGTGTAGAAATGTGTAGAAATTCTGTCGTAGTTAAACATAAATGAACGCAGATGAAAAGGAAAAATACAACAAGAAACAAATAGTGATTTAACTATACAATCAGCTATAATAATCTCCCCTTAAAACTATATGTAAAGTATTGGGAGATCTATATCGTGTCCTCACTTTGCCTTGATCAGGTCTAATGAAATATAAATGTCCTTTTATTCTTAGACTAATATCTGGAGGAAGGAATCTGTGGGTGTTTAAGTGGTTAAAGTGTAAACATGAGGGCTATCTAACACCCGCCTGTGCAGTACTAACATTCACACTACATGCTCAAGAACACACACACACACACACACACTCAGAAGAACAGCCTGTTCTCATCAGCCCACGCCAACAAAGAGCAGTAACGCAGGACAAGCAGGCTATGGCCAAATCCACCGGTTACTTCAGAACTGGCTCAAATGCACAAATATGATGCGTCTCTGAGGAATGTAAAATATTCCACCAAGTCTTTGTGACATTCTCGAAAATCGATCCCCAAACTAAGAGGGCTTTTGAAGTAGAAAGCGAAAGTTTATTGAGTAAATACATAACATGCTGTGTTCACTGCATTATAATGAGGAAAAAAATAACAAAAAACAGAAAGATTCCAGTGCAATTATGTCATTCTGGGTAAGACAAAAATGTGGCTTGTCAAGAACTGTTCAGTAAGGATCCGTCCATCAGAACGACGAAATTGACAAGTCTGGGCTTAAGCCGTTAAGTGAATTCCTGCACAAAAGATGCTCTGAGCAACTACAGCCTAGCTAACTTTAAGAACAAAAGCGAGATCGCCAGCACTGATAATTGCAGCACACACCTCGCCTAGCGCCGTGCTTCTTTTAATACATAACACGAATCGGATTGTATCTTTCAACACTAAGCTAATAGGTGTAAAAGTATTCAAACAACACAACGTGAGCATGATGAACAGCCATTTGCCCGATCCAGCTCACCTCCCAGCCACACAGAAAAAAAGGCCTCCCTTCATTATTATGTAATTACATCTCCAATTGATCACAAGTGGCGTGCGGTTTGATTTCTCTCCCTCTTTTCTTGTAGCTGTCATGCCGATAAAACGGAGAGGAGGTGAGCCGAAGAGTCGGGTTAAAGCGGCTCCTCGGGCCACTCGCTGAGAAAAAGAAAGCACCATGCTGGCAAACAAACAATGCTGTTTTGGTGAGGTACTGCGAGGAGCTCAAATGAAGAGCGGTGGAGGGAAAGGAGAAAGGGGGAGGAGATGAAGAACTGAGACTAAAACCGGACAGTTATTAGGTCGACCGAGTGGAGAGAGCAGGGAAAACTGGGAGGGTGAGTGGGATTTGTGAGATGACACTGTCAGAACTGCAGGGATTCTACTGCTAAAGCCATCAACTAACCCCCCTCCTTGCCACTCTCTATCTCTCTATCTCACACACACACACAGACACACACCATGCTCTTTCCTCCTCCAATATTCAATAAATCAAAGGTGTGCAAAAATAAGTCCTATACAGAATATTTACAGAATTTGTACTATATATTAGTATATAAGAATTTCCACCTGGAGCGTAGCAGCAGTACTTTAGCGTGTTAATTGTCACTACGAGGAACATATGGAAATGGTGTTAAATACAAAGCATGCATGAACTTACTATATGGAACAATAGGACTCAGCATTCTGCGGACGTGGTCTGGTTTACGGTGACACTTCTGCAGGGAAAGTCAGGTTAGCGTCTGTGCGTCTGTAATCCATCACAGTGTAGGACACTATACATCCAGATCCACATCCTGAGAAGGGACAAGATTTTGTTTAGCGACAAAAGAAATCCAATGCACTCAAAAGTACTAACCATGTAAAATGGGCAAAAGTTTAATAAACAAATCTGATTACAAACGGAATCTGATAGTCATGGAGACTTTGCGCTGGGACTCGCTCTCTCTGTGGGCTGGACACACACACAGGGGGTATTCATTAAGGGCCTGCACGTAGGCATTAAGCTGATTGTATGGCTGTGTCCAGCCTCTAAAGAGGCCTTTCTAAATCTGCCTCACAAAAAGCCTCATGCATACCACAGTGCAGCAACCGCAATAAAGAGAGCACTATCACAAGACTGTGCATATTTCAAACCAGTCTGTTCACACAGCTTAGTGCTCTCCTTACAGCCCACATTTTTACTCTAACACACATACGTTTTCCATTAAAACCTCAAATTTCTTATTTCCCAAAAATGTCTAATAAACAAAAACACACTGAATAAATCAAAACATTTACATGCAACAACATAAATGAATATGAATTAATAAAAGTTCTGATCACAACAATCCAATTGAATTGAACTGCCGCATTTAATAAAATACAAATTTCGAACTCAAAATAAACAGAATATCGAGAAAACTGAAGCTCTAGTTAAAGTTTACTAAAGTTTATTAAAAACACAAATAATAAATAAACACAGATAATTAGTAAAAAGAAATAACTTTAATGAAATAGACAGAAGAATGTTATTATTGTGATATTATAATCATGAAGGTTTTGATGAAGCTATAAACAGAAATTTGTATATAGAAAATATCAGAATTTTGGATATTTATTACATTTATACATTCTGATTAATAAGCAAACAAAAACTGATTGTGGTTTATAACACTGAGTTTTGAAAGACTGAGAATTAGACTCATAAGACTAGGATCTTGTTCACTTACTGATAAGAAAAGAAATTTATTTTAAAAACACAACATATATACTGTATAAATTTTCAAGCCTGTGCTCATAGACTAAAAAATAAAAGCTGAGCTTAAATACTAAAATATGAAACTAAACATTGCACTCGAAAATAAAAAGTATTAATGCTGAGATATAAAGCACTAAGCTCACACCCTAAAACAACAAAGTGAGCTTAAATACAAAAATATAAAACATTAGGGTCAAACACTAAGGCATGGAACCTAAACACTAAAATATAAAGCTTAAAGACTACAATATAAAACACTAAAGTGAAATAATAAAATAAAAAAACTACAATTTAAAAACATCAGCACTGACATTGAAACAAAACATTATGCTTGAACATGCACACACACACACACACACACACACACACACACAGAAAAAAAAACACTGAACTCAAACACTAAAATATAAAACTCTAAAATACTAAAATCTAAAAAAAAACAAATGAAAACATTGAACTCAAAAAATAAAAAGCTGAAACATTTAAATTTAAACACAGACCTCAAACACAAAAACATAAAGCACTGAGCTCAAACACTTAACTTCAAAACACGACACTCTAAAGCACTAAGATCTGAAACACTGACATCTATAACACTGAAATTATACATGTCACGATTATAAGATTTTGCTTGTTGCTCATCACACACATATGTGGGATTAAAGAATTTTGGAATGTCGTAGAAAGGTATCTGAGGAAACAAAACACTGTCATATATAATACGTTATCATTCCATTAAACATTAAAAAAAAGTCGTCATTATATAGTTATTAATAGTTTATAAATCAAGAATAAGGAGTGTATTGATATGATTAATCACAACTACCTCAAATAGTCTTGTAACAGTAATTATATAGTTAAATAATGAAGGTTAATGCTGAAGTATTATTTAAGTTTGAAATAATAGCGTAAAAGCACTACTCGAGCAGCTCGGCTTTTGGATCTCATGCAGAAATGCTGTTGGCTTTTAAGAGAGAGTGCAGAGGAGCTCGCACATGAATGAAAAATATTACATAATCGTGCCAGTCAAATAATGTGGCTTCTTAGGCTTCTTGTGGAAGTCGCTCACTCGCGCAGGACAGCACACGCTTCCTCTGACAGCAAAACCTTCAATACACTTCTATATCAGCTCAAACCTATAAACAGATCTTTACTCTGCACTGCTGGTTTCTTTTCTCCTGCATGTTTCACTTTTAGTTTTCTTTTCTCTTTTTTTTTAAACTCCACTTGCAATGAAAATGGAAAGTTTAGATAAAATGTAAACCTTGCAGCATGCAGCTAGAACCTGAACCTAAATCCATGCATGTAGCAAATTTCATATATTTATTTATGTATTTATTGAAATTTTGGTTTATTTTCTCAATCGTTTGATGAAAAGCTCTTGAAGTCTTGTTAACTCCAGAAACAAAAAACTCACATTGCCTCCAACTGAGGAACATTAAAACTGTTGACAAGGGCACATATAAAGAGACACCTGCATGCAGGTAAAGGAGAAAAACTGAAAAATAAATGAAGGGAAGAGAAGAGAAGAGAAGAGAAGAGAAGAGAAGAGAAGAGAAGAGAAGAGAAGAGAAGAGGTGTGTGAAGAACATTTTCAATCCAGCTTAACGCATGAGTGCAAAGCTGTTTGCTTTCTTTCAGTGCACCCTGAACCCACGATTAATCTATCAGGTAAGAGAGAAAGAGAAAAAGAGAGAGAGAAAATGATGGAGAGAATCTGACTTACCTATTCATGCCTGCATTTCTCTATCAGGTTCAGAACAGACAGTTAATCCCCGCTAGTGTGTGCGTGCACGGCTACGTTTTTCCACGTATGGACTCAACACCAACACTACTCTACTCTACTCGCTCTCTCTCTCTCTCTCTCTCTCTCTCTCTCTCTCTGTCTCTCTCACTCTCCCTCTCTCTATTGCTCTCTCTGGTAACAACACACACACATACACACGCACACACACACACACACAGTTCCCTTCCCCCAGCATTCCCATCCCCCTCTCCCTCCTCCTCATTCAGTCCTTTTTGTTAAAAGTATTTAAGCAGAGAGAGAGAGAGAGAGAGAGAGAGAGAGAGAGAGAGAGAGAATGAGAGGTGG
Source organism: Tachysurus vachellii (assembly GCF_030014155.1). Lineage (NCBI taxonomy): Eukaryota > Metazoa > Chordata > Actinopteri > Siluriformes > Bagridae > Tachysurus > Tachysurus vachellii. Next base: position 5,854,927 of record NC_083478.1, on the reverse strand, counting down.
GCAGCAGGGTGGGGGGAAGCTGACCAATCAGAAAGCAAGCACTAAGGCTCAACTCGCCATCAGAGATCAGAGAGTAGGGATGGACGATAATATTGATTTTATTTTCAATCCAATACCAAGTAATATCAAATATCAGTAAAATACTTCTTGTGTATATAAAAGAAAAATTCTTACCTTTACAGAAACATGGATTTCAAGAATTCTATGTAAAAATCAACCAATCAACACGTTCACACTCTTAAGATAGCAGAAACAGCAAATCTCCAAGATGAACATTTCATTTACTTTAAGTACGACGTTGGAATTGTGTCAATTTCAGACTCAAGAATGTTTAAGCTACAACGTGGATCAAAAAATCGCACGTGTGCCTACATGTTAGACTTTAACTAGCAGTACAACTGTAATGAGTGATGTACAGTTTATTTAAAGCCAGTAGCTGTACTTGCTTTTATATACAAAGTAAATGAAACAGTTATACTTTGTTTACTGCTGATGCTTTGAGTAGTCGTGTTGATCACTTGATGAACGCGGGGTTGTGGAGACTGTCCCGATTTGCGAGCGTTTCAGGTTTTATTAGTTGACGTTCAGATATTTAGTCAAACGCCAGAACAATCACATATATGTATCTTTGCAGTGGTACCATCAAGAGTAAACCTAAAGGTGTGAAATATGTATCTGTCACCTGGGAATGTGGATATAGTTTTAATTAGAGTAAAGCTGTAAAGGTACACTGCTACTCTAATTAAATGTATTCTAATCATTTTTAAAGATTCCAGTTAACAATTCCAGTTAAACTGTGTATTAAAAGTAAAAAGCCACGGAGAGTGTTGGCTTTGGATCCATCTGTATTTCGCTGCTGAAATGTGCACATTGTCAATATTCTTTTATTGGTATTGAAAGAAAGAAATAAAGAAAGAAAGAAAGAAAGAAAGAAAGAAAGAAAGAAAGAAAGAAAGAAAGAATCCCTACTTCAGAGAGGTTGATTTTGGAGCTGATGAATGTCATCCATGATTTCCAATGACACCACAGCAGTGTGTATTCTTCCTGACACAAAACATTCAGCGTGTGACAGAAATGTAATTCTACACTAACAGACTAATTAAATCGACCTCATTTCATCTGCAGTTCGTTCTCCTGACAGTAAATGCTGCAGCATCAGCGTGGAGCAGCTCTAACAGTCATGGGAAGTGGTTTTTAACTCCATGGATATTGCTTTGGTTTGAGGTTTTCCTGTTCAAATGCATAAAACCACAGCTGTGGCTTCACATGTGTCCAAGAAGATGAACCGACCTATACACGTGTGTGTGTTTGTGTGTGTAAAAGTGACAGAACTACGTATGATAACTACACAGTGTGGGAGGAGCTTGGCGTATCTGTTTACGTACATGTCCTCTTGTTATATTTCCGCATTGACTGATGGACTGAGGTCTATGCTCAGAGATATATTTGGAGCATTCAGCAAATTTTAATGTGTGTGTGTGTTTGTCACTGCAGCACAGCTGAAAGTCTGTTTTTGGAACACTGTTCTGTCCATCTTACTACTTCTACTGATCCTGTTACACACATGCCTGAACACTTCAGACCCGGGCGCAATGTGTTACAGCACAATACAAGCAGAGTGAGAGAGAGAGAGGAGGGGGTGGTGGAGAGAGAGAGAGAGAGAGAGAGAGAGAGAGAGAGAGAGAGAGAGAGAGAGAGAGAGAGAGAAATAGAAGGAAAGAGAAATGAAAAAAGAAGGGGAAGAGAAAAAGAAATAGAGAGGGAGCCCAAAAGGGAGAAGGTCTAGATAGAAAGATAGATAGATAGATGAGTGTAGCGTTCTTTCCCATAAGCCCTTGCAGTTACGTTTGTTTGTGTTTTTGTTTGCATTTACCTTGCAGTGTTTGTTTGTTTGTTGTGTGGTGCTTGGTGTATGGTGTTTGATGTTTGGTATTAAGTGCTTGCTGTTTTTGTGTTTGGTGTTCTACCCCCAAGCGAGGTACTGAGTGAGCACATGGTCAGTTTCCACGCCAACTCCACACAGCAACTTGCTCCATCAGCATCTATAAAAACGAGTCCTTTGTTTAACACAGGCCTTTTATTCCGATGCCTCTATTCAGCACTGCTCCAATTCAAAAGAAAGTTGTGCACAAAAAGACTTAGTCATAGCCACTATTCTCCAACCTGCTCAGGCTCTACAACTACTACACTGTCGTGGATATTACTGCTTTAAATCAAACATTTTAAAAAATGCCATAAATGCTAAAATATTCTATATATCCTTTGTTTTACAAGTGTTAAAATCAAGAAACCCGTGTAATGAAATAAAGTGTAATGTGAGATATCTGGCTCCTCCGGCAGCTTTTAGCTGAAGGTATTGATTTATCTTGAGTACTTCCTCAACTGCTAATTAGCTGCTACTAAAGTTCTGATGTTTCCATTTGTAGCAAAAAAACAGCATATGGGATGTACCATTAACCAGTTTAATGTAATGTATACCATAAATTAGCAAGTAAATAATAAAGTAAGTAATAAAGTAATTAAAGTAATAATAATAATAATAATAATAATAATAATAATAATAATAATAATAATAATAATAGTAATGATAATAATAATATGTGTATTATGTCTCATAAAATAAAATAAAAATGTAATAAAATATCTAATATGAAGTCAAAGAAATGTAATTAATTAAAAAAAAAGATAAAATTGTAAATTCATTCTGTGAGGAAATTAGGCATACCTAAAAAAATAAGGAAAAAAGAGTTTAAAAAATAAAATGACAAGAACGTGAATTACATTTAAAAATGTGTAAAATATCAAATAATACAACAAGCAGAAACTAGAGAACAGTCTAAGTAAAATAATGGTATAAAATTACATTTCTTTGCAGTTATGTTTAAAGCTACAGCTTAAGTTAATATTTTTTTTTTTAGTTAAAAACCAAACTCAACATTTTACAACCTGAAAGTAAAATTTTCACCAGATAAAATGAGGTCATTTTTTTCCTTAGCTCCTAGAGGACAAGTTTAGTCAGATAATATCCAGTTTGTGTTGTTTGAACGTTATGAGGCTGCTGGTCCGAGCGCTTGGCTTTAATTTTATTAGTTAGTGATTAGTCGTACATTTTGTTTCCCCAGGCTGACTGTAATACAGGGATGATTGTGAGTGTTTAGTGGCATTTTACCAGGGCTGCATGAGGATGTCTATTACAGGCCGGGGAAAGAATAACAAAATCTGCCATTTGTGCTGAGGCAAGCAGTCTGACAACTGCAGGTTTGCTGAGAGCAGCACTACGGCCGACACCAGATCAGAGAAAGACACAGAGAGACGCTTTGGCTGGTGTGAGTGAGTCTGACAGGTGTCACTCCGCCACATCGTCCAGCAGTGGAACACAAAAGAGAGGGACTTAAGAAACACAACACAAGAGGGAAGCTCTTACAGGACAAATCCACCCACAATGATTTGCATGTCAATATTTATAATTATTAATTTCAACTTTTATCTGAGAGGATGATCTAGTTTCGCTTAAGGGGTTTCCTACAGTATCCACAATACCCTTCGACATTGGTGCTAGTGGTATTTGCTTCGTCTCTACCTACAGCGTGATGCAGCAGCGCTTTAGTCCTTTAGTCTGTCCAGCTCATCGACTGTTCAAAGCATCGACATTTAAGCAAATGTAAACAAATCTGTGTGTCTGTCTTGTACAAAATCTGTTCTGCAGTACATTCTGGGACATTGAGTACAACATTTGCTCTCTCTACATCTTTTATGTTAGATTTGTGTTTAATTTGACACGACTGGAAAATGGTGAAAAAACAATGTCGGTTTTCCTGATCAGCAAACGTCCTGATCGGAACGTCTTACCCCGTATGTCTTTAGAACTGTGATGTGTTAAGATGAATATATTGAATATGCTTCTGCATGGACTTTTAAGAGCCATTCACAAGCATGAAGGTTCAACCAGAACTGGTTTACTGACCCACAACACAGCGAGGCGTGTAGGTCATGACTGACAATGATCTGAGCATGACCTTGGTCATGCAGCACTCTGCGTTTGTCAGGTTCCTGTGCTGCTTGCTGTACAGTGCAGGGGTTGGGCTGCTCTGATAATGGCCTCATGATGAATCAGGCTAATAAGTCATTTAGCAGAGTAAGCTCTGTGATCGGTGCTCTGTGATCACCCCCTACTGCTTCTCATTAGCTAGCCAGATGAAGCAAGCTTTTCAAACAACACCCCCCTCGGTGAAGACGCAGCCGTGCTGACATACCTTCTATTTTATGTTCTCTGTTTTGTAGCAGCATAGGTGCAAAAAGCTGCTCTTGAAAATTCCAGGAGACAAGGTTTCCTTTTAGACTGCATCCTGGGTGACAGCTGCACACTTCAGGAAATAATGTCAAGCTTTTTTTTATCCAAAAATAAGGAGTCTATTATTAGGTAGGACCATTTTGGAGAGCATGTCCCTAATGAAGAAGTGTTCTCTCTCTCTCTCTCTCTCTCTCTCTCTCTCTCTCTCTCTCACTGTGCTTCAGATGTGCTTGAGCTATAAACAGCTTGATCTGAATCGAGGTAGAGAGTTCAAAAGTAGGGCTAACACACTCTGTCACACAAAGAGGACACAACCTGGACGACAACAAATATAGTGCTGATATTTTGAAAACTAGCAAACAAAAAGAGTCTAGAAGGCTTCTGCTTATAAGTAGGGATCATGTGACCATGCCCTTGTTCTTGCTTTATTCCAAACAGTGCTGAATGGTGATAAAGGTTCTGGCATTCGTTCATCTTCAGTAACCACATTATCCTGGACAGGGTTGCCATGGAGCCCAGAAAAGTCAGGCATGGGGCAGAAAAATGCTCTCAGAATGGGATGCCAGTCCATCACATAGCAGCACGCATGGGCATTCACAACTAGGTGCAAATACAGTAGTCAAATTCATGTAGTGAGCATGAAGGAAACCCACAGACATGTTAAAAACTCCATATAAGCAATAATCTGAGCTCAGAATTGAATACAAGACCCTGGAGGTTTTTATTGGTTTTGTGGGTTTGGGGTTTTTCCATTTTCTAGGCTGCAAATGTGCACAAACAGTAATCTGTCTGTGTTTATACAAAGCATGTGTGTGTGTGTGTGTGTGTGTGTGTGTGTGTGTGTGTGTGTGTGTGTGTGTGTGTGTGGAGTGCTAATCATTTGCAGGCAGCACCAGTGTGGTGATATGATTTCATTAGTGGGTCAGAGCGAGCGCTGGGGCCGCAGTGGAGATTAGCCCTGGCTGAAATCCAAACCCGGCACCAGGGTTTGTTTGGGGCTGTTCTGAGGGCTGAGGGGAGAGAAGGGTCAGTCAGATTATTACTAGGTGTTTCAGCTGTTTATTATTCCAATTTCATCTCGAACATCTGAAAATTGAACCATTATGCAGGAACTCAGAGCCGCACACCGCTTAAAGAGGTGGATTTGCAATTACTTATGTACAGAGCTGTGGGTTAAGGGGTGATAAAGGATAAAAGGATCAAGCATTGATGTCTTTTCATAACCATTTACTAACCACAGAGATGAAAGGAGTGCTGCCATGAAGCTACAGCATCCTCTCTTCTTAATCCACTTTCTTTCATGGCACCAGATTCTAATAATCCGGTCACAGGCCATGACTTGTGGAAGTAATGGAGCTTTGCAATGTCATCAGGTTATAATTGTCCATACCATTATTATTATTATTATTATTATTATTATTATTATTATTATTATTATTGAATTTTAGGATATTACAGGAATCCATAAATAAGTAGTATTTTTTTCCTAATTACTACATTTACTAGTCTACATCTTTTGTAGACATTTACAGCGTAGATTTCATCTGTTCATTAAAATGTAGAAACACAGGAGAGCAAAAAGTATTTTCTCATTACCAAAAATAATTAAAGAATTTTTTTTTCTTGAAGGTTTTCAGCCTGTTCCTAATAAATAAGAGCTGCCACTGAATAAATAACTGCACAGATTTTGCTTCACATTAACGAACTCAAAACATTCTCTTTTTTACACTGACATAAAACAAATTCAAGGCTTTAACCGTGTGTCAGTTAACATCGGAAAATTCCTGTGCAACTGTCAGTCATTCCTGATTCATATGCCGATTGGCTCACCTGACAATTTTATTGACTAAGAAAGACTCTGCCTATTTTCTCATAGAAAAATAATTTGATGTTAAAACACTAAAGCAAAAGGTTGTCAGGTCTGAATTTTTCTAACTTTCCCACTTACATGCCTAAAATGTCTTCTAGAAACCAAAAATAGATAATAAAATATATTGGAATTTGCTTTCAAATAGATCAACAAAATAGTGTTTTTTAGTTTTCTAACTGTGTAGATGTACTAATGTGTCTCTACACATTGTAGTGTCTAATATGTTTGAATTAAATAGATATCAAATGCTGATATTTCTCACATTTGTCAGTGCATGTGAATAAATTTATTTGGTTTGACCGTTGCTCTTGGCACAAAACTCTTATCACAACAAAACACCGAAATCGAGATGGAAAAAAGTGAAGCATAGCTTAACATCATAAATTTCCGTCCAGTTTTTAGCCAGAGTTGAATGTCCGGTGATTGAAGTGGTGGAGCTTGTTGTGGAGCTGAAAGAGGAGTCAGATGAGGCAGCTTTAAAGCTCTAATTAAAGACAGAGGTGCCCTAATCCGCCAGCTCCAGGGCTCGACTCCTGTTACTCTGGCTAACCATTCCCACTATTACCACTAAAAGGTTTAGCTCAACAATAAGTGTCACATTGTGGGTCAGGGTGTGTAATAGAGCATAGAATGTAGGGCACTGTTTCAACATTTTGAAAGATCCTATCAATTTCAGAATGTAATTTGTACTCGGTGTATGGCAAAATAATATAACTGGTTCTATCTAGCTAATTAATCATTAACCCCATAAACTCACAGCCTCGTCTGTTATTCACATGAAAGCATATTATTCAGTAACTACTATGAATTATTCAGTAACTACAGCAAACAGAGACAGAAACTAAAGAAACAGACACATCCAAGAGGTTTTAAGGGTTAGTCTATGCTGAAATTATATAACAGAAGTTATACAGTCTTTGTAGTTAAAATAAGAATGAAGAACTCAACACTTTTTAATTATCCCCCTGGTTTTTTTTCCCTTATAAGCCAAAGAGAGAGGAGTGACTTTAGTGCCGCAGTTGCCAGAGTGTTATTTGAGACTTGCTGACTATTGGAACTTCATCCGGGCCGTTGTGTTACCGCTCTCCTCACAGCACCTGATGGCAGGAACTCTAAATATAGCTGTCCATATGAGCTGACATAAGAGAGCAAGAGACAGAGGGACATTTACTAAAGAACGGTATATTTATGTCTAGTACATAGCTATCTTAGCTTGAATCGTAGGTACTTAAAAATAAATAAAACAAAGTGAACATAATGAACATT